>NC_049209.1:53936551-53946551 GCF_013347855.1 Anguilla anguilla
GTGAGTGAATCGGTCAGTTGAAGAGAGTGAGTGAGTGAATCGGTCAGTTAGAGTGAGTTGGTGAGTTAGTAAGTCAGTTGACAATCCCAGAGAAAAAAAAGTTCTGTAATTTTCAAAAAAAACCCAAAAATGATAAATGCCCATTAGTGTGATGCACTGAGGTGTTGGTTATGTTGTGTAAGAAGTTTATATTTTCATGCTTGATGTCCCCAAAACAAAAATGTTTTCAGTGAGTCTGAGTGTGAATACTTCCCTCCACCCCACAGTCAATTAAAACTCCTCCCACAGTTGATTAAATTAAAACTCCACCCCCACAGTCTACCCCCCAAGCTATTAAAACTCCCCCCGCAGTCTACTAAAACTCCACTAACAGTCTATTAAAACTCCACCCCCACAGTCTACCCCCCCAAGCTATTAAAACTCCCCCCGCAGTCTACTAAAACTCCACCTCCCCAGTCTATTAAAATTCCACCGCCACAGTCTAGTAAAACTCCACTCACAGTCAAGTCCTCAAATGTATTTAACCAAATAATTAGTTGAAAGTGCATTAAAGTCCAAAAAATCTGATTTAATACCGTCCTCTTTTCTCTGTGCCCATGCATGTCTGTGTTAACATTTTGTTGAGCGCAGCTCTAACTTATTTTGACGTTTACGCTCATATTGGCATTTGCACGTACATTAACATTAGTGTTAACATTTACACTAACATTAACACACTTATGTTAACAATTACACTTACATTAACATTCATACACATTTATATTAATGCTTACATTTACATTTATACTTACAACTACATTCACATTCAAATTTACACTAATATCAACATTTACACTTACAACATTCACACTTCCAAATAACTGTTCAGAAATTCATTTTTTTTAAAGATATGTCTCCATGTTAGAGGTGATGCAGTATCAAGCACACATTAAAATGCACAAGACGGCCGTATGCCGATGGCATTAAGGCTCAAGACCGTGTGCATCAGCCGCCATTCCGGCTACGCCTGCCGCCATTTTGGATCACCGACACACTCACATACATACATGTGCGCACACATGCCCAAACAGGCATGAATCTGAACACACACATACTCAGGCAAAGCTAAAACCCAATCGCACACCAGTCGCATTCTCACATAAATGCGCTTATACACACACACAAATTCTCGTGCTGCACACAGACTCGAACACACACGTCAGAAAGTCAGCGCACACACACACACACAATGTCCTCACATGGATCAGCACAAACACATGTAATGCAAGGCCACATAATTAAAGTCCTGGCGCAGTACAGCACAACAGCGAGTGAATTATCAGACTATCAGTGTGTGAGGAGTGTGTTTGGAGAAGTTCATTAAAGCTTACCAGTGCACTCAAAAAAAAAAAAAAAATCCCACAGATATGGAAACAAATACTTCTATATTCCTACTATTAATACTACTAGTACTCCTACTACTGCTACTACTACTACTTCAGATGTGTATGATGATGATGATGATGAAGACGATCAAAATAAAGAGGAACTGCTTGATATAAGTGGGCTTGTGTTTTCCGTGTGTTGAGCTGGGCTGGTGCCGGGTTCGAACCCCACTGCCCTGGAATGCCACACCTTCACATATTCGCATTTTGAAGTTGGAGGGGGGAGGGCAGCCCCACCCCCACTAAAGGGATCCCGTTCATCTCTTTGGCTCATTGCCCCTGAAAATGGAGGTGTGTTAAAAAGGACATGTTATGTGTTGATTTTAACGCACCTGTTTTGAGAGTATGCCGTAAAGCGGGGCTGTGATTGGATGAAATGATCGGGCTGCTGAGAACTCTGCTCCAATGAGGGGCTGTAGCGCTGTGGCCTACATCCCGCAGGCTGGACTTGCCAGGTGGTGGCGCTCTCAGCTGAGTCACAGCGCAAGCGCAGCGCGTGGCTGTTCGGAATCACTGCCTGTCTTCCGGGGCTGCGGCGTTCCCTCCGCGAGCGGGTGACGCGGTAAATAAATAATAGCGGCAATAAAGAGGAGAGTGATCATCGCTCGTTCACGCGCCGCTGATCAGCTGCTCCTGCCATCAGCACAACGCAGCGTGCGCCGTGACCCGAATGACCGACGCAGCGTCCTCTGCTGCTCGGGCTGTTCTCTCTCTCTCTCGCTTTTAAAAGGGGGCGATCGTGACCGGCTTCGGCCGATTCCTCCCTCACTGTCTCCCTCCGGCTACCGGAGACGAGACCCGATATCCGACGGTCAGCTCGCTAATCGCTCACTGGATATGGATCAGTTTTCCCACTGCCGTTCATCACTGTGTGTCAGTTCCCATCAATATTCATGAAGGCCTGTCCAAGAGAGCCCGTATAAAATATGAAATTAAATAAATCATTTTATTAGTTTTGTGAATATCACGAGTAAAGAACCGGTCTGTTTGCAGTGAGAGCTTATGTTTGCTCAAAAAGGTATTGGATTTTAGTGTACTTGGGTGGTGTGGGAAAACATGGTTTAACTGTTGAAATATTCGACCTTCGCAGCTCCAGAACGTGCAGCAGATATCAAATGCGTTTGAAAGCACGCGCAGAGCTGCTGTTAACGGTGATGTTATTTATGTCTTATTGTCCTCCATGTTTTTTTTTATCCGTGTGTTTCACCAAGACCTCTGTTCCAGAAACACTCATGTCCCGAAATTCTAGAACACTATGATTTACAGGGGTTCTAGAAGGAGATGGGGGCGGGGTGCTTTTTTATCCCCGGATCAATGCAGAGAGGAGGACGGAAATGGATGTGGGCACTGTACTCCGAAGAGGAAGAGTATATGTGTGTGCGTGCGTGCGTGCGCTTGTGCACACACGCAGTTCCCACAATGTCAGTCCCATCTAGTGGCAACTACAGCAATGACAATATTTTGACAAATCGAAAAGCTTTTAATGCTCTAAAAATGACAAATTTAAAAAACGTGCAGAGGCAGCTTGTTAAAACCTGAATTAGGAAACATTTGCATACCTGTTATATTTGCATAATTATATCTTCAATAATGCCATTGTTAATTATTCATTATGGCGTTATTGCATAGCCTACATTACACATGGTTTGAGATTGAATGAACTGAATGAAGCAATTTTCTGGATTAATGATTGCTTGACGGTTTAATTGCATTGATTTTATTTTATTAACATTAGAGTCAATCGCTGTGCTTATGAATCTGGTGCTTCCATTTATGAAGCACGTCGCATGAAGCACAGTGGGCTTTTCAATAATCTTTTGTTGTTTTTTCTTTCATTGTTATTATTCACTTGTCTGTATAAACAGATACCTTTATCCCAAGGAGTCCTCTCTCTCCCTCCCTCTCTACATATCTCCCTCGCGCCTCTAATCTGGTTTTATCGAGCAGGTTAGGATGGGTTCGCGTCAGTGGTGACAATAGAGGGAGCAGAGCGCGCGGCTGTGCTTCCGTTGCGCAGATTTGTTTGGGAACTACCTTGGAGACGGACTGTAACCCTGGAGACGAGCCTGTCTCCTGCGACCGCACGCAACAGCACCGACCACCGACGCTAGCTGCGGAAGAGTTCGGAGCTCGCGATTCAGATTATACAGCGCTATTCCATTACGTCACTTTGGTAAGTGGAAAATTACAGAATCTTAATTCAGAAATAATTGTTGTACTGTAATTTATTCATAGAACCATTCTCTTGTAATGGATATAGGCCTACTATTATTTTATTTTTTTACGTTGTAATTAATTTCTAATTTCATTTTTATGTCTTGTACCATGTTATAACCTTGCATTTTAGAGCAAGGTTTCACTGGCCATTGATCAAACCACATGTTGCCTGTGTGTTTTTAGCTCTGCTTTAAAATCAGAGTTTTCATGTCTAAGGTCTAATTTTACTGTTCTTTTTGTTCATTTAACTAGAAGTGTGTGTTGGTTTTAATGCACCAGAAGAGAGAGAGACGCAGACAGACAGACAGACAGGCAGGCAGCTGGATAGATAAGCTGTAATAAGCTGATTGTCAGTGTTCAGCACCAGTTTATCAGAACGGCTCGGGGATCTGTCCTGCAGCAATGCCACACACGAGCAGTTCATTTCATGCACAGGTATAATACCCAATATCTGGCTAAGTATATTCCTTAGCTTTCAGTGTATATCCATTGTGTTGTGTTTATATGTTTGCCCATGTTTCTCGGTGTTGCAATGCCTTTTTTTTTGATGATATATTTTATATCTGTGTATTGCAGTATATTCTTTTTCTGCAAAGGGTGACATTGTAGGTTTTCTCTCTCTCATAGTGACATCACAACTGGTTTTTCTCTCCCTCCCACAGTGACATCACAGCTGGGTTCTCGCTCTCCCACAGTGACATCACAGTTGGGAGTTCTCTCTCTCCCACAGTGACATCACAGTGGGGCTTCCTCCCTTGCAGTGACATCATTGCAGGCATGTCGGTGGAGCAGGGGGACTCTGTGCTGTGCTCGGCGGAGGCTCTGCTGGCTGAGGCTGCGCAGCTGAAGGCTCTGTGCCGGGACAGGAACCTGCAGCTGACTGCGCTGGCTGCACAGCTGAGAGAGGAGGGACGGGACCTGCGCGAGCAGTGCCAGGCTGCGCAGCTGGACATGGCAGAGATTCACCGGCAGCTGGAGGAGCTGCTCGACACCAAGGCTGCCATCGAGGCCAAGGAGAGACAGGCCCGCAAACTGAGCAAGCAGCTCTGAAAGAGAGAGAAAGAGAGAGAGGGAGAGGGAGAGAGCTCTAATGCATCCATAATGCAGCCCCAACACTCAAGCTGCTGCAGCAGCTCAGGCCTGCCTCTCAGCCTGTGCAGTGAGTTTTGCGCTGGTGTCTCAGCTCTGTGAAAGCCTCCCCAGAGCACAGCGGAGAGTGATGTGTGAAATGCATCAGGCCTGTCAGACAATAAAAACGTTTCGCAGAAACACAGTGGCTCTCTTCTGTTTGCGCTGTCAGTGTGCTGCAGCTGACTGCCCTCTGGTGGCCAAAGCCGGGATTTGCCAGTTGACACAGATGTCAATCCCCCGTGCGTGTGTATGAGTGTGTGTATATGTATGTGTGTGTGTGTGGGTGTGTGTGTGTGTGTGTGTACTGCACACACAAACCACAGCCAGTAAGCTACACACAAAACAAAGAACGGACATTTAAATCGATGTATAAACATTAATTTTCTGTAGGTAAAAAAGTGACGTGGGGGACGGCATTAGAAGTGATTAGCCCTGCAGCAGCAATTATGCATCTGGCCTCTGTGAATGGCTGAGCTGTAAGTGAGGCACTTAATTAATTATGTGGAGATTTTTATATTGATCAGAGGAGAATCAATACTTCCCCATCCACAGGGGAGGACGCTTCGGTCTGTGCCGTGGTGTCAGTAATCTGACTCACTGTCCTTTATTTACTGCCTTCTGTGCTTTAAGTGAGAAACTTTCTGGCTGTGATATGAGGTGCAGTACCACAAATAAACAGCAGAGGGTGCAGAAGAGAGAGAGAGTGGCAGCTTTCCCTAATGACAGTGTTGCACTCAAAACACAAGACGTTGATGTTTTGTTGAACACGGGCTCAGGTGTGAAATGGCTAATAAGCATCTGTTAGCTGATGTTTGCCTGCCTGCCAGCTCATTAATTAGTTCCCCGCTGCAGTAAACGCAATCTGCTAAATGCGGGTTGCCAGGTATGCAGTTGCATACGGGCGTCTGAATTCAGGCATCCAAAAGCGTGGCATAACACTTGGATCTGGCAACTGCATTGTGGCATGACACTTGGGTCAAAACTGTTATTTATAGCGAACAAAAACAGTGCACAAATGTGTTAAATAAGCACATGAAAAATATTACATTTTTAATGGTCTTTTTTTATTCGTAATATGTCCGCATGTTTTCTGTGATAACCGCTAAACTGGAAAAATAAAAACTAAGATAGACCAAAGTAAATATTCACAAAGGTCAAAAGAATAAAAGACTGAGTTCTGGAGCAGAAATCCACCCAGCCTCCTCGGCACATGATATAATGCTTTTTTTATTCAGCTTTTGGCAACATGCTGAAGTGCTGAGACAGATTATGGACAGCATCACATGACTCTCAAGGACAATACACGGGCCACATGACACCCCCAAGAGAAAAGACAGGGTCATGTGACAAATTAAAGCCAATGAGTGATCTCATTAGCTAGCAGGAGCCCAGCGGAGTCCCATAAGGACAAAGAAAGCTCCTTATAGCTGATAAATCACACAACTGACATTGGCTGACTCACAAACCGAACGTGACAGGGAGGCTCCAGCATCAAGATCTGAGGGGTACAGGAGCTCTTGCAGGGGTGGGGGGGGGGGGGGGGATTTAGTTTGGCTGAGTTCGCTCAGGAGCTGTATTAGCTTATCCCAACAACAGAGAGACAATATCACTGCTGGCTCTCTCCTGTAGTACTGCGTGGTCTGTAGTGTGTAAAATAGACACTGGCTCTCCTGTAGTACTGTGTGGTCTGTAGGGTGTTAAATAGTCACTGGCTCTCCTTTAGTACTGTGTGGCCTGTAGTGTGTAAATTAGTCACTGGCTCTCCTGTAGTACTGTGTGGTCTGTAGGACGCAAAATAGACACTGGCTGGCTCTCCTGTAGTACTGTGTGGTCTGTAGGGTGTAAAATAGACACTGGCTGGCTCTTCTGTAGTACTGTGTGGTCTGTAGGGTGTAAAATAGACACTGGATGGCTCTCCTGTAGTACTGTGTGGTCTGTAGGGTGTAAAATAGACACTGGCTGGCTCTCCTGTAGTACTGTGTGGTCTGTAGGGTGTAAAATAGACACTGGCTGGCTCTCCTGTAGTACTGTGTGGTCTGTAGTGTGTTAAATAGACACTGGCTGGCTCTCCTGTAGTACTGTGTGGTCTGTAGGGTGTTAAATAGTCACTGGCTCTCCTGTAGTATAGTGTCATATGGCATGATGTGGTCAGGGTGTGGTCAGGGCGTGGTCAGGGTGTGGTCAGGGCGTGGTCAGGGTGTGGTCAGGGCGTGGTCAGGGTGTGGTGACAGGGGTGGTGTAGTTTTTGGGTCACTGCGGACGGGACGGGCGGTGGAAGAAGGGCTCTGTCTCAGACGAGCTCCAGTCTGCATCCTCCCCCACCACCCTGAACTCTGACCCCCACCGCCTCTGCACGGTCACCACAGCAACAATCACCACCCAGAAGAAGAAGTTCACCCACACTGACTTCTGTTTCTCAGAGAGAGAGAGATGGAGAGAGGGAGACAGGGAGAGAGAGATGGAGAGAGAATATACTGTCAGCATTGCAGTACTGACCTCAGTGTTGTGATTGCGGGGCAGTGTCAGTGTTGCAGTACTGACCCCAGTGCTGTAATTGTGGGGCAGTGTCAGTGTTGCAGTTCTGACCTCAGCGCTGTGATTGTGGGGCAGTGTCAGTGTTGCAGTACTGACCCCAGTGCTGTAATTGTGGGGCAGTGTCAGTGTTGCAGTACTGACCTCAGTGCTGTGATTGTGGGGCAGTGTCAGTGTTGCAGTACTGACCTCAGCGCTGTGATTGTGGGGCAGTGTCAGTGTTGCAGTACTGACCCCAGTGCTGTAATTGCGGGGCAGTGTCAGTGTTGCAGTACTGACCTCAGTGCTGTGATTGCGGGGCAGTGTCAGTGTTGCAGTACTGACCCCATTGCTGTAATTGCGGGGCAGTGTCAGTGTTGCAGTACTGACCTCAGTGCTGGGATTGCGGGGCAGTGTCAGTGTTGCAGTACTGACCTCAGTGCTGTGATTGCGGGGCAGTGTCAGTGTTGCAGTACTGACCTCCGTGTTGTGCAGTCCTGTGTAAAACTGACTCCCGCTGTAGGGGTAGGCCCAGGTTTCGTTCTCCGCCTGCTCACAGCTGCAATGAAACACACGTCTGTCACAGACCTGCTCTCTGTCAGTGTTGTGCATAGAAACAGCTTCATCAGCACAGGGTTTCAATTAAACTGCACTTTATGAGCTCAGCTTGCTTACAGTCAGTATTTTACTGTTTAACATCATGTGATGGACTGAAAAACATTCTGGTAAAATGACACATGTGCGTACTGAGAGCGATGGAGAGAGGGAATGTGAGAGGGAAGAGAAGGAGAGAGCGGTATGACAGATGAACAGAAAGGTGGTTGTGGGAACAGAGGAGTGCAGGTTTATCAGACGCGGGGTCTCCTGACCTGTCGAGCAGGGGCATGCTCTGCAGGACGGACAGACACAGGCGGTCGCGGCCGACCCTCAGGATGCAGCCGGACACCAGCAGGAAGAAGAGGAAGACCCCGCACACCCCCAGCGTCACGTTCAGCCACAGCGTCTCCCTGGAAACGGGCACGGTCAGTCCCTCTCCCACTGTGTACACTATCAGCACACAGGCAACCCAGAACTGAGCCGACTATCTCCCAAACACACACTCTGAGTCACCACTATCTCCCAAACACACACTCTGAGTCACCACTATCTCCCAAACACACACTCTGAATCACCACTATCTCCCAAACACACACTCTGAATCACCACTATCTCCCAAACACACACTCTGAGTCACCACTATCTCCCAAACACACACTCTGAATCACCACTATCTCCCAAACACACACTCTGAGTCACCACTATCTCCCAAACACACTCTGAATCACCACTATCTCCCAAACACACACTCTGAATCACCACTATCTCCCAAACACACACTCTGAGTCACCACTATCTCCCAAACACACACTCTGAATCACCACTATCTCCAAAACACACACTCTGAGTCACCACTATCTCCCAAACACACACTCTGAATCACCACTATCTCCCAAACACACACTCTGAATCACCACTATCTCCCAAACACACACTCTGAGTCACCACTATCTCCCAAACACACTCTGAATCACCACTATCTCCCAAACACACACTCTGAATCACCACTATCTCCCAAACACACACTCTGAGTCACCACTATCTCCCAAACACACACTCTGAATCACCACTATCTCCCAAACACACACTCTGAGTCACCACTATCTCCCAAACACACACTCTGAATCACCACTATCTCCAAAACACACACTCTGAGTCACCACTATCTCCCAAACACACACTCTGAATCACCACTATCTCCCAAACACACACTCTGAATCACCACTATCTCCCAAACACACACTTATTCATTCACAACTCAAAAGCCCATTCACCCAACTGTGCAGAAACTCTTTCATCCATTCATTCATTTAGAAACTCCCTTTTAATCTCAAATAATACCTCAGTCACTCCAAAATTAATTCTCCCACCAACTCATTCACCTGAGCATGAGCTGTCCACCTGTAACCACAGTACCAGCCTTTCACCACTAGATGGCGAAAAGGCATCAGTAAAGGCATCCAGTAAAGCAGTTTCTCTGCCTGTACAGCACCAAATGGAGATGGCTCCTCAATGTACACAGCCATTGTGACCTAATAATGGCTCACAGAACTTGACCAATCACAGCATTTCAGCCAATGAATACGATGCCGTTTGATTGGTGGATGCGGGTCAGTAATGGACAGCACATGGTGCTGATGAGACCTCGCTGTGTTCTGCTGTAATTTATGATGATGATTCTCTCTGATTGGATGCTTCAGTGAGGAGATCCGTCAGCCCCTGACTATCTCCCACAGTGAGAAGATGCACACACGCACACGCACACACACGCACACACACACACACACACACGCACACGCACACACACACACGCACACACGCATACGCACACACACACACAGCACACGCACACACACACACGCACACACACACACACGCACACGCACACACACGCACACACACTGCTCCGGGGCCTCACCGTTGGAGTCGGTCCCCCATGCACTTGCTGTAGGCCCAGTACAGGATGAAGGAGAAGCAGCAGACAGCCACGCTGATGGAGATGGCCGCTATGAAGTAGCAGAGTGAGGGGGAGCTGAACGTGTCGGGGTCCAGGCTCTGGGTGGACGTGTTGTAGTGCACGCTACCATAGAGCAGACACTGCCCGGAGAAATGACCCTGCA
>NC_049209.1:53954051-53981551 GCF_013347855.1 Anguilla anguilla
CCACCCCGCACTGTAAATATATACAATATATAAACATTAAATACAAATGTTTATTTATCATGCTGAAAAAAATATTGTACAACATATTGCAATATCTTGCTGTGTGCATATATATATACTGCTGTGAAATAGATAAACCACATCATTATATTTTCAAATAGTCTGTATGTATGCCATATATATTGCAGTAAGGGCCATTCCATCATACTTTCATACAGCCAAGACATCAGTACAGTGTTGTGCTGGAAAGTGTCCTCTGATTGGCTGCTGAGGTGTTCTGGGTAATTCCTGGCAGGAAGAGCAGCCATTTGCAAAGCCAGTGGCTTCCTCCTTCACCGAGGCCCTTTTGGTTTTAGCAGATAACGCCCCCCCCCCCACCCCTGTTCCCATCACACAGCTACATACCTGATGTGCAGCTCATGCCACAGAATTATAATCTCCTCTTTGACACAAAAGAACTCTGAGCTCCTCCTTCTGGTTTAAAACACCACAAGCATTTAAAACTACACCCTGCCACATTCCTGCTGCACAAAATGTCTGTCTGAGCTGTCAGTCAGTCAGGCTGCCTACAGTACAGACGTGTGGAACAGGGACTGGGGCCAGCACAGGGAGGCTAATTCATTCATTCATTCATTCACCCATTAATTCACTCGTTCATCAGTTTATTCAATGATCTCTTCATTCATTTTAATAATAAGTCAGTTTAATAAGTTGAATCTTGTAAACAGCCACAAGGCGAACAACAGCGACCACACCGCTAATGATTATTTCTGGTCCAACTGTAACACAGAGGTCAAGCAAAACCCCTCAGCCCTGGACAAGATATTAAACAGCAAAAGCGTTACTGAAGAGGGCAAAGCGCTGTAAACTCATGCAGTAGTTTATAATAAGAGAGGGAAGCTGGAAAGAGTGGTGCCGGTAACCATGGCGACACAATGTGATGACCCCCCCCCCCCCCCCAGGGTTTTGGGAAAGCACTTCTGTACTGGACACTGCTCCGCAAACATTAGTGTACAATGTCACAGGGCACAGTACAGTCTCTCCCTCGAATACAGCCTTTCCTGTTCCTGTCCCCCACTCTTTTAAATTTATTTTTCAGTAATACCTCGTGTAAAAACAACACAAACGCACAGGAGCCTACAAGATCACAATGTCAGTATGTTGTTTTTTAAAGAAAATAAGAAAAAGGATTTTTAAAGTATCAAACTAACTTTCTCAACACCTGAACAAGTGTTTGAAAACATTCACTGCTTGTGCTGATTCGGTTCTTGGAATGGAGCTATTTGTCCTGTATATACTGTTACACGGTATCTCAAGTAAACAATCTCCCAAAGGAGATCTAGATTTTTATTTATTTGTTTAGTTTTTGTTCTCTTTTCCAACACTCAGACAAAAAGTCTATGCTTAAATCTTGAGGATCGATGGCTTAAAAGTCAATATTTTTGGTAAATAATCACATTTCCATCCAAACTGAGGACCACCTTGCCCCCCACCCCCCGCCTCCGACGCTTTCGCTTGTTATAGTCTGTTGTGAGCGGGGTGGGCGACTCTTAAGGTGGACTTGGAAGTTCGGGTTAAATTCTTACAACGAGGCTGGACTGCAATGATACTTTTGCTGATGAAAACATTAACCGAACATCTTAACGCTATTTGATTTCATTTTAGGCACAGTCAGTTGACATCACTCAGTCTTAAATAGAAATGGCTCCACCTTTAAGATGGGCGGTCGCCTAGCAGAACGGATAGCCTACATGCCGCCTAGCCTATATAAAACCAGCTTGGCTATGATGCTAAGATCCAGTAAACGTTAGAGAGACTACACGCGAGAAGGTTACAGATCTTCCAAGCGCTGACCAAGAAAACTAGGCTACGATTTTTCAGGTAATTTCACATATGTATAAAATGCCTATCGTTTAATTTCATTAAAAGGTCAGACGTCTTTGTATTTGTCAACCTGGCTCCCGCGTGATTAAATGTCGGTTTATAATGTAGGCTGCCTACTGTAACGTATTTACTAAATGTTTGTTTTTTTCCCACGAAATTGTTTATATCTGATGAAACGTTAGCATTGTTTGTTTCCGTTCATGTTTAGAAACATGTTTGCGTTGCTATGCCGGCTAGTTGGTTGCTACAGCATTAAATGTAGCCTGTGGGTCGGTTTGCTCGACATCACACAATGGAACTGGAGCTAGCCGGTTTTTCCGCAGCCAGGGCAGCATCATCACCCTTCAGCGACCGTTTCCCGCGGCTTTCTAAGTTCAGATTGAATCGGTAATCGTTTTAATGTGGCCGGTCCTTGGATTGTTATAGAATTATTTATGATTATTTATTTTTAATTTTAAATGACATTTTTTTGGCCATATATAGGCTATACGGCTTCCGGGTTTACAGTAAGCGTGTCTAGCCACATGGTAGGTAGCTACCGCGATGGAATGAGATGGCATGGATGCTACATCTTTGACAGTTCGATCTGAATCATTTGGGGTGAGCTGGCGCAACAACATTATAAATCACCTAGTTGTGTTAGTTTAAGTCTGTCCACATTGTTGAAGCACACATCACGATGGTAATCGCCTACATTAAGAAAAGTAATGGTCTAATATGTAGCTGATGCAATTTCTTCCGCAAATTACTTTGCCTACTCATAAGCAATATTGAGCTTCTTTCCTGTATTGCTGTCGTAGCTTGCGGCGGATAGCCTGCCTCGCATATATAATTGTATATATATAATTTCTTTTTTTCTTTTTTCTTTTTTTAAGGTGACAGGAGGCATCGCTGAGAGATGAGTAAGGACCTCGACGTCGAAATGAAGGATGTGGAACTGAACGAGGTGGACCAGGAGAAGCAGCCCATGACCGACGGAGAGGCCGGGAACGGGGACGGTATTTCCCCGACCAGCACGGAGAAAAACGGCATTGTGAAGGTGAAGATCCCGGAGGATGAGGCGGCGGTGAAGTTCACCGGGCTCAGCAAAGAGGAGCTCCTGAAAGTGGCCGGAACTCCCGGGTGAGAGATTACCGAAGTTTTACGTCCTTTTATGAAATTATCCACGGTCCGAAGACCAGACGCGTGTTCACTGTCATCGTTTTAAATTTAAAATTAACGTTAAATCCGTAACGGCGGCGCATCTGACTTTCGAACCTTATCTCGCACACAGGTGGGTCCGGACGCGGTGGGCCCTGCTGGTGCTGTTCTGGCTCGGGTGGCTCGGGATGTTGGCCGGAGCCGTCGCCATCATCGTCCAGGCCCCGCGGTGCAAGCCGCTGCCCAAAATGAACTGGTGGAACGAGGGACCTCTGTACCAGATCGGCGACGTGGCCGCGTTTACCGGGGGCAATACCCTGAAAGGTAGGAGTGAGGGCGTACGGGGGGCAGGTTGCACTGGGTTGTATTCATGTTGTATGGGGCTTTATGGGAGCATGTAGTGGTTCTGTGGGGGTGTACAGAGTTGTATGGGAGTCAGGTTGTTTACTGGGTGCTTGAGGAGGGCTGACATTCAGTGGCTTTTCACTACAGGAAACTACACTACAGTGCATTGTGGGAATCAGAGTCAGGAGTGGGCATTTAAAGGGGGAGCTCTCTTTGCCAGTGTTCTCATGGAAAGAGGAAAGGAGGAGACATTTGGGGGGGGGGGGGGGGGGGGGGTGACAGATGGATGAAGGCTTGGAGGACGGTGGGGAGGGGGGGGGGTGCAGTGTGTGCTGGGGTCCAGGAGCACAGGTGACTCAGCATTTACCTCCCCACCCCCCCATCCCCCACGAGCGACCGTCTCCGGGGGAGTGCAGTTTCCATGGCAACACCAGGGCAGAATGAGCGTGCGCACGTGTGCGTGACTCATCCTCTCAGGCTGCATGCTTCTGCTGAACCTGCTGAATCCGGTTCTTCCCCTCGCTCTCCCTCGCTCTCCCTGCCCCCTCGCTCCCTCCCTCCCTCGCTCCACGCTTTTGTTCAGCCCCTGTCCTGCGCTCACATGGTCGAACCCTTTCCTTTGAATCCCATCTGAGGGGGTTATTGGAGGTCACATGCCGACGGGCCTCAGAATCACACAGGCAGGGCTGCTTTTGATTGGCTGCTTTTGTGTTCCTGGAGCAGCAGGTGTTCCTCCCTCCCAGGGCGTCGTTCACATTTCAGATGTTCCTCATGTTTTTACAGCTGTAGTTTGATTATAATAGAAATTCCATTGAATGAAAATCTCGAGTGTACAACACCTGCGCCCCAGCTTGGATTCGAACTGGCAGTGCTTTGATCAGAGGCACAGCTCTGCACTGCTGCCCTATGTCCCTGTACCAATAAAAGATATGGAGGATCAGACTGAATATTAATCATTTTTATTGTGATGGCATCAGATGGTTGAAGAGCCTGAATTATTGTATCACAGTTTAATAATGAAAATTACAAAAGAATTGGAGACTTGCACAGGATTTTCTCAAGACTTTGTTTTTCCCGGATATAGATCAAGGTCAAGGCCGAACCGCCTTAGCCCAGACTGCAGTATGCTTCCTAACTCGTTAGTACAGCCTCACGCTACTCCAGACTGCAGTGTGCTCCCTAACTCGTTAGTACAGTCTCAGGCTACTCCAGACTGCAGTGTGCTCCCTAACTCGTTAGTACTGTCTCAGGCTACTCCAGACTGCAGTGTGCTCCCTAACTCGTTAGTACAGTCTCAGGCTACTCCAGACTGCAGTGTGCTTCCTAACTCGTTAGTACAGTCTCACGCTACTCCAGACTGCAGTGTGCTCCCTAACTCGTTAGTACAGTCTCACGCTACTCCAGACTGCAGTGTGCTCCCTAACTCGTTAGTACAGTCTCACGCTACTCCAGACTGCAGTGTGCTTCCTAACTCATTAGTACAGTCTCACCCTACTCCAGACTGCAGTGTGCTCCCTAACTCGTTAGTACAGTCTCACGCTGCTCCAGACTGCAGTGTGCTTCCTAACTCATTAGTACAGTCTCACCCTACTCCAGACTGCAGTGTGCTTCCTAACTCGTTAGTACAGTCTCACGCTACTCAGGACTGCAGTGTGCTCCCTAACTCGTTAGTACAGTCTCACCCTACTCCAGACTGCAGTGTGCTCCCTAACTCGTTAGTACAGTCTCACCCTACTCCAGACTGCAGTGTGCTTTAAACACCACATAGATCAGTGATAACAACCCTGTTCCTGGAGATCTACCATCCTGTAGGTTTTCATCCTGCAGGATTTCATCCAACCCTAATTTGGCACACTTGATTCTACTAATTAACAGCTCAGCAAGATCTCAAGCTGGTGAGTGAGGTGTGCTTTGTTAGGGCTGGAGTGAAAGCCGACAGGACGGTAGATCTCCAGGAACAGGCTTGGTTGCCACTGACCTAGGTGATGCTAATGTTGTGTACTTAATAGGCCTGCTGTTGACCAGCTTGTATGAGAGAATAAGAGCTGATCATATGGAACGCCACACCGAACGCAGTTATTTTTGTGTTAAAGACTTTGTTTCTTTTGCTGCAGGACTGGCAGAGAAGATGGAAAGCCTGAGCCAGCTGAAGGTGAAGGGATTGGTTCTCGGGCCCATCCATGTGTCCGACATGGACCAATCAGATAGCCTCAGTTTCACAGAAATCGCACCAGGCGTGGGAACCCTGGAGGAATTCAAGTTTCTGATCAAAACTGCACAGAAAAAGAGTGAGAAACTTTACTTCTGTTCACAATCACAGGACATGATACCATACCTGTGTGTACCTTTACCTCTGTTTAAATCTGATAGCTCTGTGCATGTCTATGTTTGCTTTTAGACCTGGCACACAAAATGGTCTCTTGTGTTTGCAGTGTGTGTGTTTGTGTTCTCTGTGGGGTCTGATTGCGTTAGAGTTTGTCAGTTTGACGTGATTGATTGCGTGATTGATCACGTGACACTGATTAACTCAGCTTCCTGAGTGCAGTCCGTCTGTTGGTTCAGCCAGCACCTCCACAAGCCATTTTCTCCTGATCCCTGCTGCCCTTTGACCTTTCTGCTGATTGGACACTGTTTGTGCTGTCAGCTTTATTGTAGTTGTGGTGACATCAGAAGGATCGGGGTCATGGAGGGTGGTGTTAATGGAGTCACTCTGTCCCCCCCCCCCCCATCACTCCTTCCCTTTCTCTCAGATATTGCGGTGGTTTTGGACCTGACCCCCAACTACAAGGGCCGTGAGCCGTGGTTCGCCAACGGCAGCGTCACCGATGTGGCAGAGAAGCTGAAGGTGAGCGGGGGCGGGGAATCGAAACTGAGCGAATCTGACCAATTGTGAGGCTCCTCTGACCTGTCCTGGCCCGGTGGGGCGGCCGTTCCTAACGCCCTGTCCCTCCCTCCCCCCCGCAGCCGGCGCTGGTCTACTGGCTGAAGGAAGGGGTGGACGGGGTGCAGCTGTCCGGGGTGGAGCGCCTGGTCACCGTGGTGCCGAACCAGTGGGCCGATATCCGAGCCATCGTGCAGAACGGAACCACGGACGGCAAGGAGAAGTCAGTGGGAGAAACGAGCGTCTTTCATAAAGTGACAAGCTTTTTTTATGATAAATTTGTGTTTTTTAACACTTAAGAGACACATTCAAGACATTTTTAGAAGAAGGAAAGAAAAAAAACAACAACTGTACATTGTCTTTGTGTCTGTACTTTGTGTCTGAAGGATGAGTGCCATCTGGTGGAACATTAAGGGCAGTGCATGCTTTAAAATTTATCTTAACAGTAAAATGGCTCGCTTGCGCTCTCTAGTGGTGATAGTGCTGGGTGTGAGTCCCTGGGGTTCAGCATTTTAATGAAGTAAATGGTTCTCTTCCCGATTTAATTTTTAAAAATAAGTTTTATTGAGGCATGCATATAGACAGACAGGCTGTATATAGACAGGTAAAACGAGAAGTCAGTGGTGTGGGTTGCTGAAATTGTGTCCTTCTGTGTTCAGGGCTCTCTTCGGGGTCACGGAAGAGGGGTCGGTGGCGGAGGTGTCCCGCCTGCTGAACAGCTCCGGGGTGGACCTGCTGATGTCGGGGGTCCTGCGGTCCAGTCTGACCGGGGTGGACCGGGCCGAGGCCCTGCAGCACCTGTACGCCCAGAACCAGATGTCCGTGGCCTGGACCATGGGAGACCGCCGGCATGGCCACCTGGCCTCCCTGGTCAGCCCCAAGATGCTCACACTCAACCAGATGCTGCTGTTCACCCTGCCCGGCACGCCCGTGTTCAACTACGGAGACGAGATCGGGCTGGAGGATGAGGTGAGAGAGCGAGAGAGAGAGAATCATATTTTCTTGCTATATTCAAAAAGTAAGTTTAATTAAGTTGGTTTTCCTTTAGCTGTTGATTTTCCTTTAGCTGTGAAAACTTGAAAAAGAGGGAAAGATTTCAGACAGGATGGGGGTCTAATTCCAGCTAATGAACACGTGCTGGCTCACTAGTCCAAGGCTACCGGGCCACCAGCATTTCCAAATGGGCGCTACGCCAGTTTGCTAGCAGAGGGGCCGGGCTGAGTGTACTGGACGCAGGGAACACAGGAAGTGTGCAGGGAAGAGGGCAGGAGGGAGGGAAAGGGTGGAGGAGAGAGGGGAAGGGTGGATACCGGGTGAAAGGACAGAGTCTCTGACGTGATTGGCAGCCATCTGAGGGGGGCGGAAAATAGGATGGGAGGTTGACTGTGATTGGCTGCCTGATGAGTCAAAACCCTGTGTGTCTCCAAATCGCAGAAGGACACGTTTCCCAAGATGCTTTGGGACTCGCCGGGCACTGCGGATGCGGCAAACAGTACTGAAAAAGTAAGAACATGCGCACACACACGTGCATGTACACATACTCACACGCGCACACGCATGCACACGCACACACACACACATGCACACGCACACACACACACAGTGTGTACCAGTTCCCGAAGGTGTAGATTGACAGATTTTTTTTCTTAGATCTGTTAATCGCTTGCCTTGTATGGCAGAAGTACATTTCAGAGCCCAGCCCAAACATGACTTACCAGTTTTTCAATGTTCCTCTCTCCCTCCCTTTCTTTCTTACACCATTTCTCTCCCTCTCTTATTTTCTCTCTCCCTCTCTCCCTCTCTCTCCTTCTCTCTCACAGGATAGGGAGTCGATTCGTTCGTTCTTCCAGAAGCTGAGCGAGCTGCGTGGGAAGGAGCGGTCGCTGCTGTACGGAAGCTTCCGGGTCCTGCACAACTCCACTTCCTGTCTGGGGTACCTGCGCCAGTGGGACCAGAGCGCGGGCTACCTGGCCGCCTTCAACTGGGGGGCGGAGTCTGCGTCCCTGAGCCTCGCCCACGCGTCGCTCCCGGCAACGGCAACCGTAACCCTGAGCACGGACACCGCGGCGTTCCCCAAGGACAGCAGTGTGAAGCTGGCTGCCCTGGAGCTGGGGTCGGGCCAGGCTGTGCTGCTGCAGTACCCTTACACTGCCTGAGGGGGCCGCCAAAAACCAGGAATCAACATTTACATGCACGTTGATTGCTGTAATGGTGGCTAGAATCTGTGTTATCAATAGAAATGCATGTAACATTAAAATCAAATGACTTTTTTTTTTTGTTCCAAGATGTCATCATGCAACACTGTGATGTGAAGTATTACTGTATTTGAAGACACACACACACATGCACACTGGATTTTGTACACTGGCATTTTCATTTTCTCTGTGACAGTTTTAAAGCGACAGTCTGCCTGGGACTGCCCCCCCCCCCCACCTCACCTCTCTCTAAGGGCTCTTTCCAATCGCTTATTTTACCTCCTGCGTCCTTTCCTCACTTCCTTGGCTCCACCGAGCGGCCGACGCAGGGACAGGACTCTGATGGAGGAGTCGAGGTGGCACGCATTATCAGCGTCAGTTTGAAGCCACGTCAGTTACAGATGTGGCAGCTACAGATGTGGCAGTTGCAGATGTGGCAGTTGCAGATGTGGCAGCTACAGATGTGGCAGTTGCAGATGTGGCAGTTGCAGATGTGGCAGCTACAGATGTGGCAGTTACAGATGTGGCAGTTGAGGATCCACATACGGATCGTTTATAGGTCGCGCGTTCCAAAAAAAAAAGATACTTCCGCAAAGGACGCACTCGTGTGTCCTCGCTGAAGCATCCTCCAGGTGCCTCCTCGCTCCTCCTTGTGGAAAGGAGGGTCCTTAAAGATGGCCGACCTTGATGGCTATCCGGGTCAGGCGAGAGTCGCGGAGACTGGGACGGGTAAAATGAGCGACTGGAACGAGCCCTCGGGCGGGATATGAGCCTTCCTCCTTCGTCTTCTCACTGCTGTGTCTGTGAAACACGTTCCCTTAGTCGTGAATAATGAGACCCCTTCCCTCTGCTTCTCCCTGAATGAGCGGATGTGGGGTGCAGCTCTAAAAATGAAGCAGAAGTTAATGTGCCTGTTCACCCACAGGGAGAGAGATGGATCCTCTGTCTCTCTCTCTTTCACCCTCTCTCCATCATGAGAAATAAACAGCCTGAAACTAAGCCTTTCATGTGTTCTGTCTGTGTGTGTGTGTGTCTGCACGTGTGTGTGTGTGCAGTGCAGAGAGGTGTAACTTGGAATTCACAAGTGTGGGGGTGTGTGTGTAATACAACACAGCGAGATGAAACCTGCACTTCCGCGGTTTCAAAAGCGCTTCTCACCGAGACCATGGAGTGTCGACGGGTGACATCACAGTGACTTTGTCCGTATTCTTCCTGCGGCCTATGAGAGAAGCTAGTGATGCCATAAACGGATGATGCTGACAGATTCCGTTTGCTCAGCTGAATATTTCCTGATATTCACTAGTTTAGCTTAAGGAACTTGGCTCCAGTGCACAGTGCCAGAGTCCCAGCAGGGAATCAGATGCCGGGCCTTTGAGTTGCAGTCCCAGTTCCCTAAGCACTACACTGCCTCTCTTTCTACATTCAGACATCACTGGTGGCATGTCCGCTGTGGCCTAGACACAACACTCTTCGGGGAACTACAAAGCAACTCCAAACAGAGTGCCTCCTGAGGCAGTATGTATACGCACATTATTACTGATTTCTCAACAAACAAAAAAATTGCATTTAGTGTAATGTTCAGTTGGAACTATTACAAAACATTTCTCTGCAAGCTGCTTTAGAGGAACCTGAAGGGAACTTCCTGATGCACCAGCTTGTCCTCAGATAGCTGCAGTCAGATACTCCAAAGTTTTCAGGTCAGTTGACTGCATTTATGTTCAGCATATAAACAGATATCTGACAGAGATGAACTAAAATAATATACTCACATGTACATGGTGTGCTAATATTTATCTTTAATTGCTTTTTTAAACATCAGTTTATTTTACATTGCTGTTGGGAGGTGTGCTTTTGCTATTTGTAATCTTTATCTCAGTTGTTTATAAAGATGTTTCCAGTTTATTAATTTCCCTTCGCCCTATTTTGTTTCCCGCGTGGACAACAAACGGAATTGATGCAGGACTCTCTTCTTGGAAGCTCCAACCCTTGGATCGGTGTGTCTGAACTGTACTTCATGTATTTGTATTGCTGTAACCCATATGGAACAATAATGTTTAACTTAAGAACGGGCTCTATTCAGCAAAAAAGGCTGGATACATAACTGCCCTCTCTCGGAAGAAGGCAGTCTACCTTGAAAACTGTATTACTGAGCTCAGGTTTACGTCAATGATCGCGTCCGCGGATCTTAATCATTTTCACCAATCACGAACCTCTTTGGCGCTTACGCTTGATCTTTACGACCAATGGCTGCAAGCAGTGTCGGTAGATCAAACGAACAAGACGGCATAAGCTACGAATAGAATATCGGGAAATCAGCGAACCAACCAGTTAATTCCCTGCGATTCAGTCCCGGGCCTGTCCTCCTTTGGACCAATAGGCGCGAGGCTGCACGCGCGGGCGTGCCTTCGACGACGCAAATGATCGTAATCTGACTCAATCGGAGGAGTGGGCGTCACGGTTGCGGCCAATAGCAAGTTGCTTCGCTGCTGGGAGGTGGCGACTCGCCTGGGATGGGTTTAAAAAGCTCAAACAGTCTTTAATGTCCTGGCTGCTGTGTGGGTTAGTTATCTTATCCTGTCCCATGCGAAAGCGCCGTTACAGAGGAAAAGGGGGAAACCAAATAACCCAATTGTACACAGAGAGTAGCCAGTTAGCGTGCTAAATAGGGTAAATCACCCCCTCCCTCGATTAGGGGCCTCGAGGTTGCATCGCAACACATTGCAGCTGTCGACAGAAACACGCGTAAAGTAGCGGAGCTTCGAGCTTCTTAAATTGACAGCCGCGTGAGAAACCGAACGTAACTTGACGTCGACAAAAAAAATAAGAAAAGGTAAGTTTGTATGAATGGCAAGTGTGTAAACGGAGAGAGTCTTGTAGTGCCTGCATACATTGGCTTTCTAGCTGGCTAGCTTGCAAACGTCTCCATAATTGGGCTATATGGTAGCCAGCTAGCGCGCTACCTGCACAGTTCTGCCAACGTCGACAGGTAAACGGGGCAACTGTTTCGCTTCACAGTTCGCTAATGACATCCTTGCAAGCAATTGCTAAAATCAGTAGCAAAGTTCGCTTGCTAGCTATTGAACTAATGCACCCGCAAAAGCAGCAGGCAGTAATGACGTTGCCGTTAATGACCCTGCAATGACGGTGAACCCCATTCATAACTGTAGTCTCAAAGTCGGCAGTCTGAGCTGTTGACCCGTATTTTATCTTGCAGTGGCATTGCACTTTGTTGTTGATACGCGCAGAAACTCAAGCGAGTTGTCGAAAGTCCTATACCGCGTGCGCACCCAAGGACATCAAACGCGTTTGTGTGTTGACTGTGACGTTTACATTTCATTGTGTGAGTAGCGGATATCGCTTTTGGGTCCGTTTTCTACTGCTCTAAGCGAACGGAGTGCCACAAGTTCAAAGTGGAAGCCTCCCTCCTTTGTTACAGAACGTTCTGCTGGCTGACTTGTGCTCGCTACTTTGTCACCAACAAAAGTAAAACTGCTTGTTCTGAGGGTCTTGTTGCTTTCCAACGATTGCGTCAGAATTATCTTTTTGCATTAGTATAATCACGGTCTTGCACACCACACTGACTGAAGGTAATGCCACTAAACTGACGCACAATGTCATGATTGCGTAATGGACAGAGTATGATGCTTTCCATAGGGTTAGTCACTTAGCAATCATACTTGTATATATAATATCATAAACTTCAATTTTGGGGCGAGGGTTCGTTATAATTATTGCTTCGTTTGCAGTAATGAGTCAATTTGATCTCCCCGCCACAAGCTCATGTCCTAAATCTGAGCGCGTGCGCCTCTCGGCTGCAGCTGTTGCTGTGGGTCACCACTCCCCCTCCCCAGTCTCCACGTGGCCGACTGTCACAGGGAAGTCCTTTCCTGTGATCTGCAGCTCGTCCCGAGCGAACTTTAAAGAATTCAAACAAGTGTATCTTTCTTGTAACTGTTTACGCAACAGTCGTCCTCAGATGTTTTCGCTCCGCCCTGGTGGTTGGGTTATGCTGTGTAAACGGTGGCGGATTTGAATTTGGACCGCTCTTGAAGATTAAACCACGTTTGAATATTTGGGGATTAGATATGAACGGAGACTATCTCCCACAAATGGTCGTGTTTTGTCTCATTAATTTAAATCCGATTTATAAAGTTGCATAGTTATTTCCAATGTGAGATTTCTTGTCGAAACCGATGGAGACCGTTTTGGGTGCTGGTTCTCGATGTTTTCTGGGTGAAAGGTTAAATGCTGTAGTTGGTATTTAGGCCTAGTCTCTGGTCTGATTTAAATAATTTTTAAGCGTTTTTCAGTCGCTTAATTTCTGCGCGTGTTACATTTTCTGCTTTCCACGAGCCCAGCACGCGGGGCGCCTAGCGGAGCGGAAACCCACAGGGATGAAGTGTTTTTTTGGGTTACTGTTTTGTTGGAGATTCAGTGAAATGATGATAAACACACTGTTGACGCTCCTTTTAGAATCCGTACAATCTTCATCACGCTACATATTGAATGAACATTGAATATATAATTTTCTCTTCTATTTACCGTTTTTAATTGTTAATACACATTTTTATTAGTCATGAATTCGGTTGACATCATTTACCTGTGCAATGGTGTGTTTAGTGTTGTAATGAACTGGAACGTGCACTGTAGATACAGTGTTAAATGTGTCTTCACCCTACTGTGCCTGTTCATTATAGCCTTCTTCCAAAGATCTTTTATTGTAGTTTACATTGGGTGTGATCTGCCCTCCTCAATACAAAGGTACATGAAAGATTATTCACGGGCCCAGAGGCATAGCTAGGAGTTCTGGGCCCCTGTTTTTTAAAATAAAATGAATAGAATTATTTCCTTTTATTTTTTAAGCTGTGGGCCTGTCACCATGTTGCCCCCCACGAATGACAGCTCTGCATGGGACAACATTCACTGCTTTCAGGTCTGCTGGTTCAGAATTTGCACCCCCCCCCCCCCAAGTGAAGATCTCCCCATGAACTCCCTGCTCCGTCCCCGTTTCCATGGCTACAGGAAAGCGCGTTTGAGTTCAGCCAGACATCCAGCCCACAGAGACTGATCTGGGATCAGCCTGGGAGAGGCTGACAGGGTTCATGCAGGTTACAATGTGGGAGCAATGTCCGTGTGTGTGCATGTGTGTGTGCGCGCATTTGTGCGTGTGTGTGTGTGTGTGTGTGTGCGTGTGTGTGTGTGAGAGCGCGCGCGCCTGTAACACGATCTCTTCTGTAGCATAACACTGTTTAATACCAAACACATGCTGCTGGTCCCCTCTCCCTCACCCTCCCTCTCTCTGAGGTTCATATGGGCGACTTCCAGTGTAAATATTAAACACTAGAGGTAATGTACAAGCTGACTGTGCCTTATCCCGGCTCTGTCCCCTTACCCCACACAATCTACACTGTGACCTGTCCCAGTCCCCTTACCCCACACAGTCTACACTGTGACCTGTCCCAGTCCCCTTACCCCACACAGTCTACACTGTGACCTGCCCCAGTCCCCTTACCCCACACAGTCTACACTGTGACCTGCCCCAATCCCCTTACCCCAAACAGTCTAAACTGTGACCTGTCCCAGTCCCCTTACCCCACACAGTCTACACTGTGACCTGTCCCAGTCTCCTTACCCCACACAGTCTACACTGTGACCTGTCCCAGTCCCCTTACCCCACACAGTCTACACTGTGACCTGCCCCAGTCCCCTTACCCCACACAGTCTACACTGTGACCTGTCCCAGTCCCCTTACCCCACACAGTCTACACTGTGACCTGTCCCAGTCCCCTTACCCCACACAGTCTACACTGTGACCTGCCCCAGTCCCCTTGGGTGTGGTGACCATGTAAGATGGCGCTGGTCAGAGTGGCCATAGACTTGCTCCTGTCTCTTTGAGCATTAAACATAAATCTTTAGTAAATAAATAAATGTTGTTATTGATGCACTGTGGCTGTCCAGGGTTGCCTTCCTTTCCCTCCTCGTGTATCTAATCACACATTGTGCTTTAAACAGCTGCCTGTGTGAGAATTCTTTGGCCCGTCTGCTCCATTTCTGAGCGAAGCCTGTTTCCCAGGAAGGCGTGAAGTGCCTTTCTGTTTAGGAGCTCTTTTGAGGGCAGTGTGGTTAATGGTGGGGCTGCTCTCTCTCTCTCTCTGTTAATGTCAGTGTTTGCCCCACATGCTCAGCTGAGCTGCACCACTAAAACATCAGCACTGCGGCCACAAAATAAAACTCTGGGCAAGAACGGCTCATTTTGGGAGGTCTGTTTGGACATGCAGTGTCATCACAGATGATTCCCCCTCCTGTAGCAGTTCTCTCTCTCTCTCTCTCGCTCTCTGTACATGTGCTACTGTTTTCCCCAGAGCCATATGACCGGGATATTTGCATTCCTTTGGTTTCCATGGTGATTATGGGGGGGGGGGTGGGTCGGGGGTGCGTGTGAGGGTATGAAACCGTTGGTTTTCTGTTTTAGGAGTGTTTGCGGGGGGGGGGGGTGAGGGTGTTTGGGGAAAGGGACAGAGAGGAAGTTGGGTGTAAACATTTCGTGTGTAAGCTGTGCAGACATCCCTTCTGTGTGACTCTGTCAGCCCTGGGTCTGCAGTCGGTTTGCTGTGCATGATGGGATTTTTCCAGATTGAATTTTTCGGACCCTGAATGTCCCCAGCTACGGCGCTGGGCTTGGGGATTAGTCAGACACACAAGGGGAGTGTTGGCGTGTTCCACTTTGACCGCCGATTTCACCAGATTTTCAGCCTTAAAGACAAACAGTGGCAAACCCCCGAGATATCTGGTGCCTGGAAATCTGCCAGGAACTTATCTCTGCTCGCTGTGACCTTTGTGCGCCACACTGGCCAATGAGATCAGCCAGGGGAACTGAGCATGCTCAGTAAAAGGTCTGGGAAGCTGAACTCAATATGGCTTAATTGTGGGTGCTGTTAAAAAGAGAGGTTGTTATGAGAAGTGGGCACCCTGACCCCTGACCCCTGAGGACTGCGGTATCTGGTTCCATCTGATTCTACAGGCCCGAGCCAAACAAGGGCCTTTGTCAGGACTCTCTGTTCGCTCTTTAAACCAGTTTTGGTTTATATTTCTGTACAAACCATCCCCCCCCCCAGGCCCTTTCACAGGAACTGTACCTGTGGGTTTGTGAGGTTGCTGCAGTCCATCCTGGAGCCTGCAGTCTTTACCACAAGGAAGTTACTCAACCTGAAGCTCTTGAGTAAACGTTGAGTAACCCTCAGCAGTCCCTCTCACCAGTGTCTCATCGTTCCCTCGTGAGCTGGCACCAAGACTGAGGTCTCTGCAAATAGTCCTGAGCCAGTGAGTGAATTTGATTTGCTGCTTCTGGCTGTGAGTGAATGTCATTGGTTGGTCTGAGATCAATGAGTGGAGATAATTTAGGGTCTGTGAGTACAGTCTGTTCTTACTCTGTCATTTTGGATTTTTTTGGCTTTGAGGACTGATAAAACTGGTAGAATTAAACAGCTGAAATACTCCTCTTTTCTTTCTTTCCCTCCTTATCTCTCCTTCCCCGTTTCATTCTCTCTCTCTCTCCATCTCTCCTCTTTTCCCCTCGGTGTTTCCTGTCAGGTCTCTGCAGCTCTGTTTTCCTCCTGCTCCTATTTCAGCAAACAGAGGCGGAGTTCAGGCGTCGGGTGTCCGAGGCCTTTAGAAAGGAGCGGAGATCCTGAGCTCCAAAACGAGCGGAGATCCTGAGCTCCAAAACGAGCGGAGATCCTGAGCTCCAAAACGAGCCCGTTTGGGTTCGGAGGGAAGGGTGAGCAGACCTGGGAGAGAAAAAAAATCTCTCTGGAACATTCTGGCAAACCACTGCTGATTTCCCCAATGGGATCAACTCCTCAAAAGCACTGTGCCAGGGCAATTCATTCCACCAGGAGTTACTCATAGTGAGACCTTTTTAAAAAAAATCACCAGAGACTAATTCAGAACTACATGACTTTTTCTTGTTGCACAACTTTAAACACCCCCCCCCCCCCCCCCCGCTGTTTTTTGTACATACAGGAACACAGCAGTGCAACCTTGCACAACCCACACCCTTTGACACAATTTACCTTTTCACAGTTTAAAGACCCTCAATTTTCTCTACTCACTACCCCACCCACCCCCCCGGCACGTCTGGTTTCTCCCCCCCTCCCCCTCTGCCCTTTGTGGTTTGTTATCCGAGTGGTGTCTTGTACTCCCTGTCCCTGTGTGAAAAGAATGCTTTTATGTTGCCAGAACCTTTTCCTAAATGATAGATGACGAATGACACATTAATGTGCATAGTGACTGCAACCATGCACATCTCAGCAGAATGTACAGAACATTCCGGAATGTTGGTGGAATTTATTTAGTTTTTCGTGGCCTGAAAAACCAAGAACCTGTAGCCTGTCTGTCGCTTCTGTTTTTAGTAGTTCGTGTCTGTGCTCGTTTTTTTTTTTTCTTCATTTTCTGGCCATGATCTGACGTTGTCTTTCTGCTGAAGATTAAATGCTTTTTGGTTTTTGTGATGTGGTTTCCTCAGCAGTGGTCTGAGTACCTTTCATATTTTGAGAGATTCGGAGATTGTGGTTGGCTAGCACTGCTGCTCTGAGTGTGTGCATTAATTTGAATCATATAATTGCTATTTTTATAATGCTATTTTTGCCTGGCCGTGATCAATGGAATTGGGTCTTGAGTGTTCCAATAGATCGGATATGGTTCTAATTGGAAGATGTAGCTTGAGATGTCATCTTATTGGATATTGTGTTTAAAGCATTTTCTTCTGGTTGCAGCCCCTTTCAATAAAAGGAATTGAAATGTACACTGCAGTTGGTGTTACCCAGAGTTAAATTTGATTCCTTTCTTTGACATCTACGGTTTACTAAAAAATAAAAAATCATTATGCTTTTCTATTTTAAATGTTCTGCCAGGGCCCGGTTCTGGCAGTATTGCTCCAGCAGAATCAAGTTCTACTGTAAACCTTGAGTTAAAGCAGCACCCGATTATCTTTAAGCCAGGTAAAACCGAATTTTTTTTTTTTTTTTTTTTTTAATTATTTAATCATGCATAGGTTACATTTTTTGGTTGTTGGTTATGTTTGTGTATTCAACTATTTAGTAAGTAAATATAATCAGTAGTGTGGTTTGGTCAAGCCAGTCTGACTCGAGATGCTAATTTTTAAGGAAGTTTAAGTCTTGCAACAATGATTCCACAAAATCACTTCCCCTGATGACTGCTCACAAATGCTTCTGGACAGATGCCCTGACTCTCAATGAGATTCAGACACAGTTTTATTTACACGGTGAAATAATATTTTCTTGTTAATACATACAAGCGTGAACAGACGAGACCATGGAATCTGGAGAAGATGGTGAAAAGGCTTATGGTTTCTTAAACTCTATCCTCGTATTCATAATAGATGGGGGGAGTAATGGTACAATGAAGTATTGTAAATTGTAGTCAACTTCTCTGGCTGTCTCTCGTTTGCTCACTCTCTTGCTCGCTCGCTTGCTCACTCTGTATCTTGCTCATTCACTAGCTGTCTTGCTCGCTCTCTCTCTCTCGCTTGCTTTCTCTCTCGCTCGCTCACTCTCTGAGCAGTACAATGCTTGCAGTCTTTTGCTTCTCAAACCCCCCACAGTTGGCCCAGCTGATTGGAGGTAGCTTGTGGGTGTGTTCCTGTACAGAACAAAAGTGGAGCGAGGGGAGGGAGGGAGGGGGGGAGGGAGGGAGGGATGGCGGCCGGGGGGGCGGTGGGTACTGGGGGGGGGGGGGTAATGGAAGGAAGGCGGGGGTGCTGGCAGTGGCAGCGTACCCAGTGTTATGTGCCCTACATAAAATCCCGTCAGTCACACGGTGTTATTTACCTGTCGGTCTGTCTCAGGGGCTGCTGACTGTCTCAGGGGCTGCTGACTGTCTCAGGGGCTGCTGACTGTCTCAGGGGCTGCTGACTGTCTCAGGGGCTGCTGTCTGTCTCAGGGGCTGCTGTCTGTCTCAGGGGCTGCTGTCTGTCTCAGGGGCTGCTGACTGTCTCAGGGGCTGCTGACTGTCTCAGGGGCTGCTGACTGTCTCAGGGGCTGCTGACTGTCTCAGGGGCTGCTGTCTGTCTCAGGGGCTGCTGTCTGTCTCAGGGGCTGCTGTCTGTCTCAGGGGCTGCTGGCTGTCTCAGGGGCTGCTGACTGTCTCAGGGGCTGCTGACTGTCTCAGGGGCTGCTGACTTGTGACTCTGTAAATCCGGTAACCCTGGCAGCCGCAGGGAGTTTTAATCTGTGCCCCACGCCGTATCTCACTGCCTCTTACGCTTTTAAAAAATGTATTTATTTTGGTTTGGTTTGTTTGATTTGGCTTGTGTGATATTCTTGTCGTGTGATATTCTTGTCGTGTTGGTGAGTCCGTTTGAACTTTTCTCCTGTGCGGTGTTGGCCCAGATCAGGTGGTTGGGACCTTTGAACCTGAGCGTTTGAGCAGCGAGCGCTTGTGTCGCTCTGTGCTGTGTGTGTGTGTGCTCGTGTCGCTCTGTGGTGTGTGTGCGTGTGCGTGCTTGTCGCTCTGTGCTGTGAGCGCTCGTGTAGCTCTGTGCTGTGAGCGCTCGTGTCGCTCTGTGCTGTGAGCGCTCGTGTCGCTCTGTGCTGTGAGCGCTCGTGTCGCTCTGTGCTGTGAGCGCTCGTGTCGCTCTGTGCTGTTAGCGCTCGTGTAGCTCTGTGCTGTTAGCGCTCGTGTCGCTCTGTGCTGTTAGCGCTCGTGTCGCTCTGTGCTGTTAGCGCTCGTGTAGCTCTGTGCTGTTAGCGCTCGTGTCGCTCTGTGCTGTTAGCGCTCGTGTCGCTCTGTGCTGTTAGCGCTCGTGTCGCTCTGTGCTGTGAGCGCTCGTGTCGCTCTGTGCTCTGAGCGCTCGTGTCGCTCTGTGCTGTTAGCGCTCGTGTCGCTCTGTGCTGTGAGCGCTCGTGTAGCTCTGTGCTGTTAGCGCTCGTGTCGCTCTGTGCTGTTAGCGCTCGTGTCGCTCTGTGCTGTTAGCGCTCGTGTCGCTCTGTGCTGTTAGCGCTCGTGTCGCTCTGTGCTGTTAGCGCTCGTGTAGCTCTGTGCTGTGAGCGCTCGTATAGCTCTGTGCTGTGAGCGCTCGTATAGCTCTGTGCTGTGAGCGCTCGTGTAGCTCTGTGCTGTGAGCGCTCGTGTAGCTCTGTGCTGTGAGCGCTCGTGTCGCTCTGTGCTGTGAGCGCTCGTGTCGCTCTGTGCTGTGAGCGCTCGTGTCGCTCTGTGCTGTGAGCGCTCGTGCCGCTCTGTGCTGTGAGCGCTCGTGTCGCTCTGTGCTCTGAGCGCTCGTGTCGCTCTGTGCTCTGAGCGCTCGTGTTGCTCTGTGCTGTGAGCGCTCATACAGTTCCTCGTTCCTGTGCTTTCACCCTGCCTCCGGCCTGCAGGCAGGGATGCCACGAACGTTTATATCAGTACATCGCCTCTTATCACACCAGCGCTCACGAGACTGTATGCGCACCTGGGCCGTCTCACCTGTAGTTCAGGTTCGGCCGTCCGTCCGTCCAGGAGGATTAGCCTGTGACTTTCGGTTTGTGGGGCGTTCGCTTCCCAAACGTCTGCTGTGCTACAGCGTCTCTGTACAGTCCTGATGGGCTACTGACATGTCTGTGTCCATTAGAAATCATGTCATTGTACGCTGTGATTGGTCACACTGGGCACTTCATGTGATCGTGTGCTGTGATTGGTCACACTGGGCTCTCTGAAGTGTTTCTCAGATTTTAACGGCTGCTGCAGAGTGGCGGTATGCGAGCCGTGTTTGGCGTGCCTGGTGTGGGGCGAGTGCGGTCTCGCCTGCCCCGGGCCCCAGGGGTGCGGTTTCCGGCTCTCTGATCCTCTGATCTGTCTCCGCACGGTGAAGGGGGGGGGCGTGTCTGCCTGCCGGCCTGCCGGCCTGCCAGGCCTGTTTTACTCTGGGATGGCTGTGCTTTTATGTGAGGGATGTATGCTGTAAGTGTGTGATTGTGTGTGCTTATACTGTAAGTGTGTGATTGTGTGTGCTTATACTGTAAGTGTGTGATTGTGTGTGCTTATACTGTAAGGCTGTGTGTATATGTATATGAGAAGTATGTAGACAGTAGGTTTGTGGGTCAGGTGCCATGTAGACAGTAGGTTTGTGGGTCAGGTGCCCTGTAGGCAGTAGGTTTGTGGGTCAGGTGCCCTGTAGGCAGTGTTGCAAAAATTCATCCGGTGCTGATTTTCTGATAGCTTGACGGTAAATATAATTGAAATGTCGTCATCTCGGTTCTTTGGTGTAATCTTGATGGATCACTTCAGGATAGCTAATTTCATTAGCTAAGTATATTCCAGAGTGAAATGTATTTTTCATGTGTCATGTGCATTGTAAATTGAAGTAATTACATGATCAGATTATGCATATCATGTAAGCTTATCATACAATCCAAATTAAATGTTATATATATTATGCATATATAGTGTAGGCCAGTGTGTGTGTGGGTGAGCTGCCCTGGTCCGGTGTATTTACCCTGAATCCATCAGTCCTAAAATGACCTCCTGCCGCATTTGAGTCCACCCTTCCAGAAACACGGACAATGGCGGTCAAGTTCATCTGAGGGTCTCCATGACGACAGACTGGTGGAGCCCGGGCAGCATGAGCTGGAATTTGGTTTAAGCCGAAGGGGCGGCGGTAAATTCAGCGGCCTGAGAGAGAGAGAATGGCCCCTCTGTCTGCGAGAGTCCTTCAACACACATGCACCAGAGTGAGAGAGTGAGAGAGTGAGAGTCCTTCAACACACATGCACCGGAGTGAGAGAGTGAGAGTCCTTCAACACACATGCACCGGAGTGAGAGAGTGAGAGAGTGAGAGAGTGAGAGAGTGAGAGAGTGAGAGAGTGAGAGAGTGAGAGAGTGAGAGTCCTTCAACACACATGCACCAGAGTGAGAGAGTGAGAGTCCTTCAACACACATGCACCGGAGTGAGAGAGTGAGAGTCCTTCAACACACATGCACCGGAGTGAGAGAGTGAGAGTCCTTCAACACACATGCACCGGAGTGAGAGAGTGAGAGTCCTTAAACACACATGCACCGGAGTGAGAGAGTGAGAGAGTGAGAGAGTGAGAGAGTGAGAGAGTGAGAGAGTGAGAGAGTGAGAGTCCTTCAACACACATGCACCGGAGTGAGAGAGTGAGAGAGTGAGAGTCCTTAAGCACACATGCACAGGTTTACCTCCCAGTCCCACCTGAGTTTGCAGTGTGTGTTTTGTGAACTGTGTATAAGCATACTCGTACACGGCCCCTGCTGCCGGATTGGGAGAGTGAGGCCACGGTTCGCCTCCAAAACACACGCCTTCCAGCCAGCTGCTGCTTTTCACTGCGCAGCCGCAAAACACACGCATGCAGAGCAGGGTGGAGGAGACGCAGTCATACACACGCATGCAGAGCAGGGTGGAGGAGAGCCAGTCATACGCATGCAGAGCAGGGTGGAGGAGAGTCAGTCATACACATGCATGCAGAGCAGGGTGGAGGAGAGCCAGTCATACGCATGCAGAGCAGGGTGGAGGAGAGCCAGTAATACGCATGCAGAGCAGGGTGGAGGAGAGCCAGTCATACACACGCATGCAGAGCAGGGTGGAGGAGAGCCAGTCATACACACGCATGCAGAGCAGGGTGGAGGAGAGCCAGTCATACACACGCATGCAGAGCAGGGTGGAGGACACCCAGTCATACATACGCATGCAGAGCAGGGTGGAGGAGAGCCAGTCATACACACGCATGCAGAGCAGGGTGGAGGAGAACCAGTCATACGCATGCAGAGCAGGGTGGAGGAGAGCCAGTCATACACACGCATGCAGAGCAGGGTGGAGGAGAGCCAGTCATACGCATGCAGAGCAGTTTTTACAGAGTGAACTACCCAGCCGCCCCATGCTGCCTGGATTTTTTAGATTGTATTCTTTTCTTCTCCATTTTTATTTTCTCCTCAGTTTAGAAGTAATTCTGTTTCCTGCCTCACAGCTGCAGACTGCACCGGCTCAATCCGGATTCTGTCAGTCACAGCTGGATGCACCAATCACAAGGCCCCAATCTTCAGTCCTCTTTCTGATAATATATATTTTTCTACCTTCTCTGTGGTTTTTGGTTCCGTTTACTCAGGTGGTGAATATTAATCCCCCCCCCCCCGCCCCCCCACCCCATTGCTGTGGGGTCCGGCTGGTTAGTCTACTCATTTTTATATTTAAAGCCAAGGGTTGGAGGGGGAAAAAAATTGTTTTAATGGACGATAATCCATTCCATTGCACTCTTCTATGTTGTTGTGTTCTGTTTTTTTTTTTTTTTTTTTCTTCTCCTTTCCTGCCTGCTGTCTCTGGCTCAGCCAATCGGCTGCATTCTGCAGGGAATGTTGACAGCAGATGTGTTGTTGGCACGGTAACAGCGGTGGCATGCGCTGTACTGTGGACGTCTGCCTTTCTGTCTCGTGAGTAAGATCGCTGTGGACACGTTTGCGCAGTCGCGGTTCCTCGTGAGCGTCGGTGTTTATCCCGCCATGCTCATGCGTGAGCTGGGACAGTATCCCCAAAATCCCAGAACCGGAATGGGGTGGGATTATCCTGTCCGGAGTCGGAATGGGGTGGGATTATCCTGTCCGGAGTCGGAATGGGGTGGGATTATCCTGTCCGGAGTCGGAATTGGGTTAGGATTATCCTGTCCGGAGTTGGACTCGTTGCTCGCTGGGATACCTGCGCCTCCTGTCCTTATCTGGCGCGTGCTTGCCGTGGCTACCTGTAACGAGGGTCCGTTTGTTTGTGCGGCTAATCTGCGCTGATTGCGTTATCGCTGTGTAAACTCTCTCTGAAGGTCCTGCGCAGGTTAACTGTGCATTAACCTGCGTCCACTTTCTCTCGTCCTTTTTATGCTCCCTCATTCCACCCCCCCGCCCTCTGGGAGGACAGCCAGATCAGTCTAATGTTGCAGAAACATATGAAGTGTGAGCAGGAACGGGTGTGTGTGTATGAAATATTAACGTGTGGACATGTCTCTCCCTCTCCCCCCTTCTCTCTCCCTCTCTCCCTCCCTCCCACTCTCTCTCTCTCTCTCTCTCTCTCCCTCCCCCCTTCTCTCTCCCTCTCTCCCTCCCTCCCCTCTCTCTTCCTCTCCCTCTCTCCCCTCTCCCTCCCACTCTCTCTCTCTCTCTCTCTCTCTCTCTCTCTCCCTCCCACTCTCCCCTCTCTCTCCCTCCCACTCTCTCTCTCTCTCTTCCTCTCTCAGATGCTGCAGGTGGGCGTGATGCGTTTGGGCCTGGGTGCGTTGGTGGTTCGGAGAGCTCACTGCCTGTCCCGTGCAGTTCATACCTCCACCCAGAAGGTGGAGTACAAGCCTATCAAGAAGGTCATGGTGGCCAACAGAGGTTGGTGTGGTGCTCTCACTCTCAAGGGCCCAGCCCAGCGGAGGGGGGGAGGAACCGGGTGCTCAGCAGCAATGTGCTGGGGTATCAGTGGACATGATAATTATTAATCATCAGGCTAAGCTCCTTTATTAATAAATGATGATGGACTGCTGGCCTATCAGAGCCTGATGATGACCTCTGGAATGTGGCTCTGTCCTATCAGAGCCTGTTGATGAGCTGACGCGCTGTGTGCCTGTCCGTAGGTGAGATTGCGATCCGGGTTTTCCGGGCCTGCACAGAGCTGGGGATCCGCACGGTGGCGGTGTACTCTGAGCAGGACACCGGGCAGATGCACCGGCAGAAGGCGGACGAGGCCTACCTGATCGGCAAGGGCCTGCCGCCCGTCGCGGCCTACCTGCACATACCTGACATCATCAAAGTGGCCAAGGTGAGCCTCCTGGGCTGTGTGATTCAGCCTCAAAACAGGGACAGTATCAGAGATACAGCCTCTGGGGGCTGCAGGTTTAACTCCAGTCCTGGAGGAGCCGCAGTGTCTGCAGGTTTAACTCCAGTCCTGGAGGAGCCACGGTGGTAAATTCTGGGCATGAATAGAAGTTGAACTCTTTAATTGTGATTCTTTTGTTGGGATTGATGCCCGCAGGCGAACGACGTGGACGCCATACACCCGGGGTACGGCTTCCTGTCTGAGCGGGCGGACTTCGCCCAGGCGTGCGTGGACGCCGGCGTGCGCTTCATCGGCCCCACCCCCGAGATCGTGAGGAAGATGGGAGACAAGGTGGAGGCGCGCGCCATCGCCATCGAAGCGGGTAAAATGCACACACGCACACACACGCACAGACAAGCACAGACACGCACAGACACACACAGACACACACACACTCCCTCTCTCACACACACTCACACAGACACACGTGCACACACACAGACACGTGCACGTGCACACACACACGCACACACACAGACGCGCACGCACACAGACACACAGACATGCACACACAAACACACACACTCATTCATACACACATGCACACATGCATACACACACACATGCGCACACACACGTGCACTCGCGCATGCACACACACACACACACACACGTACACGTGCACTCGCACACACACACACACACACACACACACACACACACACACACACACACAGGCTCCAGCCCCAGGGCAGATAAACAGGTTCTGCATGAGCTTCTCACTTTTCCCTTTTAAATTCCTGCAGCACAGTCTCTCAGCAGGGCTTGTGGGTGCAGCTGCAAAGCGTTCACAGCCCTGCGCTTTTATACAATGCATTAAGGGTGTCTCTCAGTCTGCTGTGCATTTGTTAATCTGCTCCAGTGTGCACCTGGGCGTGCTCGCGTAAAATAAAACCATCCTGGGAGTCTCCAGCTTTGGGTGGTGTTTACTGTCAGGCTTCAGACAGGCCGCAGGGATTATGTGAGTTGTTGGAATACGGCTGGCTTCTGTCCGAGCTTGCATGAGGAATCTGAGTGCAGCGTTTTGGGTTGTAGGAAACTGGGAATCGATTGACGTTCAGTGAAGTTCCTCAGGCTTCCGCATGTGAACTGCAACTGCAGTCGTAAAAGAAAAAACAGGTTCTATCAACCAGGCTTTTTTCACCACGCCATCCTGCCTCATGGTGTAGTGAAGAACAAAACACAATAAAGTTCCAGACCGAGACCGTTTAATTTGGGGGCCGCATGTTAAAGGGCATGCAGGTGACACTGCGGTCTTGCCTGGCGGCTGCCTGTGTGTACCAGGAAATGGAGCTAGGCATCCATTTTCAGAGCTGGTCCGTGCAGTCTGGTCTGTGGTGATGGAGCTGGTTTGTGGTGATGGAGCCTAGTCTGTTGTGGTGGAGCTGGTCTGTGATGATGGGGCTGGTCTGTGGTGGTGGAGCTGGTCTGTGGTGATGGGGCTGGTCTGTGGTGATGGAGCTGGTCTGTGGTGATGGAGCCGGTCTGTGGTGATGGGGCTGGTCTGTGGTGATGGAGCCGGTCTGTTGTGGTGGAGCCGGTCTGTTGTGGTGGAGCCGATCTGTTGTGGTGGAGCCGGTCTGTTGTGGTGGAGCCGGTCTGTGGTGGTGGAGCCGGTCTGTGGTGGTGGAGCTGGTCTGTGGTGATGGGGCTGGTCTGTGGTGATGGAGCCGGTCTGTGGTGATGGAGCCGGTCTGTGGTGATGGAGCCGGTCTGTGGTGATGGAGCTGGTCTGTGGTGGTGGAGCCGGTCTGTGGTGATGGGGCCGGTCTGTGGTGATGGGGCCGGTCTGTGGTGATGGGGCTGGTCTGTGGTGATGGAGCTGGTCTGTGGTGAGTGGTGACGCTGCTCTAATAAAGCAGGGCTCTTCTCAGGTCCCAGCTGGAGCGCGATTCCCTGCCAGATGCCGTCCTTCGGCTCTGTCTTTATATCAGTCACTCCGTCTGTCATAGAGCTCTGTGCTGAGGCACAGGCTGAATTAACCTGGCCGCCATCTTTCAGAAACACGTCTGTCAGATGTCGGAAGACAAAAATGATCAAGCACTTTGGCTTGCAAATTAACACAAAAAAATCTAACCTTATCTGAATAAGCTGATGACAGTTTTTTCACAGCATTTGATTTACAAGTGATCAAAGAGGAAAAGGTGGAATTATTTTCTTAAGTTATGGAAAACAGAGACGGAGGAAAGGGTTTTTGGGGGGCAGTGTAGTAGTATAATGGGTAAGGAGCTGGTCTTGCAACCTAAAGGTCACGGGTTCAGTTCCTGGGTAGGACACTGGCGTTGTACCCTTGAGCAAGGTACTTAACCTGCATTGCTTCAGTGTATATCCTGCTATAAATAGATGCAATGTAAATGCTATGTAAAAGATGTCAGTTGCTCTGGATGTGAGCATCTGCTGAATGCCTGTAATGTAGTCTAATGTTATGTGCAGAAGCCTGTAACTGCGTTTCTCCCCCCAGGGGTGCCGGTGGTGCCCGGGACGAATGCCCCCATCTCCTCCCTGTCCGATGCCAAGGAGTTCTCCAACACCTACGGCTTCCCCATCATCTTCAAGGCCGCGTACGGCGGGGGTGGGCGGGGCATGAGGGTCGTCAAGGGGTATGAGGTGAGCCCCGCCCCCAAACTGAAGCCCTGCCCAGTCTACCTGTTACCACACCCACCTAATCCCTGCCCTCTTAACCCCAGTACATAGTTTGAATGTTCCTTCTTGCCATGCTATATTTGTATTAGCTGCCACAGGTTAGCTAGCCCTAACTGGCCTGCCGCAGGTTAGCTAGCCCTAACTGGCCTGCCGCAGGTTAGCTAGCCTCAACTGGCCTGCCGCAGGTTAGCTAGCCTCAACTGGCCTGCCGCAGGTTAGCTAGCCTCAACTGGCCTGCCGCAGGTTAGCTAGCCCTAACTGGCCTGCCGCAGGTTAGCTAGCCCTAACTGGCCTGCCGCAGGTTAGCTAGCCCTAACTGGCCTGCCGCAGGTTAGCTAGCCCTAACTGGCCCGCCGCAGGTTAGCTAGCCCTAACTGGCCTGCCGCAGGTTAGCTAGCCCTAACTGGCCTGCCGCAGGTTAGCTAGCCCTAACTGGCCTGCCGCAGGTTAGCTAGCCCTAACTGGCCTGCCGCAGGTTAGCTAGCCCTAACTGGCCTGCCGCAGGTTAGCTAGCCCTAACTGGCCTGCCGCAGGTTAGCTAGCCCTAACTGGCCTGCCGCAG
>NC_049209.1:53984051-54034051 GCF_013347855.1 Anguilla anguilla
TGCGTTTGAAACGCTGTGACTCTGGCGGTTAGAGGCCAGCGAAACGTGCGTTTGAAACGCTGTGACTCTGGCGGTTAGAGGCCAGCGAAACGTGCGTTTGAAACGCTGTGACTCTGGCGGTTAGAGGCCAGCGAAACGTGCGTTTGAACGCTGTGACTCTGGCGGTTAGAGGCCAGCGGAACGTGCGTTTGAAACGCTGTGACTCTGGCGGTTAGAGGCCAGCGAAACGTGCGTTTGAAACGCTGTGACTCTGGCGGTTAGAGGCCAGCGAAACGTGCGTTTGAACGCTGTGAGGTCTGGGCCCGGGGCTGGGGTTGTGCCCCGCCTGGCCGGTTCGTCGGCGCGGCGCTGTGCGGCCGAGCGGCTCTCAGCGTTCGGAGGCTCCGTCAATGCGGCGAATCGACCCGCGACCGGCGCCGTTTCTGATGTGCGGCTTCACCCCTCAAACCCCCCCGACTAACGATTCCCGCTAAAGCGCCTGACTCCCGACCCGCTAGCCGACCGCGGCGGTGTTCTCGCGGAGGAGCGGCGGGATTTTTGGTGCTTTTTCACGCTAACGTGCTCACACCCCGCTAACGTGCTTTTCTCCGCCTCATCTCCTCCCGCTCTTTTTTCTCTTTTCCTGTTTTTTTTTTTTTTTTTTCCCCTCCCTCATTTACATTTTATCCCTTCTTCCACCTCTCCGGACGTCCTTGGCCTGACGGACTCCGATCTCAGAGCCTGACTAAAGCTCGCCTTTATTAAACAGCATTAACTCCTTCACCTTGAAAGGGAAAAGTAGCATTTGGCACATAAAGCATGGACTTCATAACGGCTTTGCAGGGATGGGAGTTTCGATGCGGGGTTTTATGGGTGTTGTTGGGGAGAGTTATCAGCGGGGGAGCCTGGGTATTGCGGTTTGTTTTTTAGACCCAGAGACGGTGGGGTGTGAGTGCAGTGAACAGTATGAAGGTGCTTTAGCCCTGTTTGCTAATAATAATAATTTATTAATAATAATAATAATAATAATAATAATAATAATATATAATAGACCCAAAATGGTCGAACGTAGAATGAGAAACGCAGGAAATGCGTGTGGATGCGGAACTCCGACGCTGTTGTCTGCGTGTGATTGAGGCCCACAATACAGACCACAATAATCACACACACAGACCGCCTCAGTCACACAGAACCTGCACCACTCGTCACGTCCGCACCACAGAGCCCAAACTCCCAGCTCTCAGTGATTTTCAGATTTATTCTCTCTCTCCCTCCTTTGTGGCCGTGTGGGAGCTGCAGGTCTCTGCTGGATTGGGGTGATGGGGGGGAGGGGGGGCTTTTGAGCAGCGCTCCGACTTCATTTCTTAAGGTTTCGGTGCCATTGTTGGAGTGAAAGACCTGCTTCTGATTCACAGAGTCTGAATGAGTCCTTTCACCTCATAATTTCCCTTCATTCTTTTGTGAACCTTTTGAGTTGTGGAGTCCGTTTTCAGGCGCGCTGTGTGTGATGGCTTTAAGAGCCACTTCCTGGGTCCTTACGCACACTGGGGAACATTACCTTCTACAACGGGGGTTAATATTCGAGCCTTGAACCCTGGGAATGGGGGCCGTGCGAATATGAGCCGACGCATATCCTGCTCTCTCAGGACCGCTCGCACCCGCGTCCTGTGTGAGGGTGGAGCGCGTCGAGGGAGAATGGGGTGTGTTTTTCAGAAACGGTGTGTGTGTCAGGGAGAATGGGGTGTGTTTTTCAGAAACGGTGTGTGTGTCAGTGAGAATGGGGTGTGTTTTTCAGAAACGGTGTGTGTGTCAGGGAGAATGGGGTGTGTTTTTCAGAAACGGTGTGTGTGTCAGTGAGAATGGGGTGTGTTTTTCAGAAACGGTGTGTGTGTCAGGGAGAATGGGGTGTGTGTATCGGTGAGAATGGGGTGTTTCAGACGCTGTTGGTCTTTGTGTGATGTGTGACTGAGTGCTGCAGCCAGATGTGGCTCTTCTGTGTTGAACCTGCACAGTTTATTTTATTTATTTATTTTTTTTAAATCCAGCTTGTAAGTCTGAAATGATGCCTTTATGGATATCGGCAAACCACTAATTTCATTTAGACTTGCAAAGGCACGAGTCCCATCTCCTCCAGTCACATTTTCCCATATTTACTTGATGTGAATGCAGGTGATTTAAATTTTTACTCTCCCTGAAATAAAGTGGGGACGCAGGTGTCCTAAATAACTAAAAGTGGGTTTTGGCTGGGGGTTAACTGAGTGCTTAGAGTAAAGGTGGAGTTGAATTTGCTCCGTTTATAGTTTTAAAAACAGGAAATTCTCTCCTCTCGTACAAACCACAGATAAAAGCTGGTAATTCCTTAGCAAATCTATCATCGCATTTTTTTTTTTTATCAGAGGTGCAGGTCCTCGGTTCGAATTCCTGACGTTTAGAAAGCTTGTAACCGGAGATGTTTGTTTGTTTGTGTGTAAGGTACGGGGACAGGCTTGGTGGTGGTTGGGGGGTGGGGGCGGGGGGGGGGGGGGGGTTTTGTCTCGATGCCTCTTGCTGATTCCGGTAGTTATGCCATCTGTTAGATACGGCAACCCTTCGCGGTGAGTCGCGGTTGGGCTTCTCCATTTTGCTCCCGCCTGCTTTCTGATTGGATGGTCAGGAAGCGTAGAGATAGCAGCTGGACGCGGGGTTGTGTGTGTGTGTGTGTGTGGAAACACCCTCCATGTCTGTACTGTCAGTGGTGCATGTGGAAACAGTACCTCCGGGTCTGTAGTGTCAGTGGTGCATGTGGAAACAGTACCTCCGTGTCTGTACTGTCAGTGGTGCATGTGGAAACAGTACCTTACTTTTTCTTACACCAGAAACACCCTTTCCCAGTTTTCACCTTGGCTTTTTAAGCCCACAACTCTCCTCTTTCTTTCCCTCCCCCTCTCTCTCTTTCTTTCTCCCTGTCTGTCTCTCCCCCTCTCTCTCTTTCTTTCTTCCTGTCTATCTCTCCCTCTCTCTCTCTCTCTCTCTCTCTCTCTCTCTCTCTACCTCACCCTCTCTTTCTCTCTCCCCTCTCTCTTTCCCTGTCTCTGTCTTTCCCCCTCTCTCTCTTTCTCTCTCCCTGTCTCTATATCTCCCCCCTCTCTCTACCTCACCCTCTCCCCTTGCTCCCTCTCTCTCCCTCTTCTCCTGTTGCCCTGTGAGACGGTTTTACTTTTTGATGTATAGATGTGTTGGGTGAGAATCTTGGTCGGGGGCGGAGGGTAATATTGATCTGTAGAGAGATTGTTTCTCAGATGGGATAAGATGTCTCGGAGTACAGTAATCTTTTTTTTCCTCCCCCTGTTTTCCTTTTTACAAAGCCAGTGGAGAGATTCTGTGTGACTGGAAAAAAGGGGGGGGGGGGTGGTGAGGTGGAGAGGTAAAATTGAGATGAACGGCTCTGTGGAAGAAAGGATGAATTGTGCCACTGCATTATGATGGAGGAGAGTGTGGGAGATAGGATGGGGGGGGGTAGTGGGGTGATCGGGGGGGAGGGGGGCCAGTGTGTGGCAGTACAGTGTCCTTTAAGGAGGTTGCAGGTTCAGGTCACAGTACGGTATAGGGGTGTGTGGAGTCAGCCCCTGTCCCCTAAAACTCACCCCGAGCCACTGTTCAGCCTTTTGGACAGACTTGTGCGCACTTGCGCGCACACACACACACATACACACACACAGGAGTGACTGGGGTTTCAACGGATGGGGAAAAACTTCATTCTCTTTTTTCTTTTGTGTGTGTGTGTGTGTGTATGTGCGTGCACGTGTCTGTGTTTGTGTGAAATTAAGATTTGGTTTTCCATCTGTTCGATCATATGGCAGTGTGAGAACAGGAATAAACAGAGAGAGAACTGTTTGAGAGAGGAAGTCACACCCCCCTATTTTCCCCTTGGGGGGTGGAGTCTGTTCAGCGTGCAGCAATAGGCCAGTTGAGCCCATGTGACCTGCAGTGTGAGGAGGAGAATAGGGGTTTGATTGGTTAAGTATGTACAGCGTCATAAGCGTTTCCATGGAGAATGTGGGAGGGGCTGTACGTGGGACAGAAGGCAGAGCAGGAAGATCAGTCATCCCCGTTTCCACATCAACCGGTGGTTCTGAATGGGCGTGGCCTAAAACCCTGTCCAGTCACCTATTTCTTCCCTTTACTGTCGAGTAGGTCACAACATAAAGATGCGTACTTAGTTTTTTTTCACAAATATATAAACTGAAACAGAAATGTCCTTTTTTAAATATAAATTGGGTGCACTACTCGTGGGGTGGTGCATCTCCAGTTCCCACTCAAATTTGGAACGGCCAATCATCAGCAAGCTGTCGGGTTCATGCGTGAGCCCCACTGCTGACTCAGGGGCATGTTGACGTCCGCAGTTCTCCTCCGAAACGTGTGGTGTCACCAGCTGCTTCTTTTCACACCTCACACTACAGCTAAGCTCGCACAGAGTGGAGTCAGAGGAGGACCTTTCATATGCGACAGCTTTGACCGCGGTCTACAGCTCCCTAGCAATGCACAGTCCGGATTCAGTCCCCGGACGTGAGGCTCATCCATGCACCACAACCCTGAAATTTAGAGCTCGAGTCTGACACCATGACTGTGTGCGTGTCCTAGGGCTGGGTGCCATCTGCGACGATAATCATCGAATGCAGTAACGGTCTTCGCCACCATGTGGCGTACTGACGTTCCTTTCCTCTTCTCCTCTTTAATAACACCTGATGTGGTAGTAAACAACCACGCCTCAGCGCCCTTGTGAAATACTTCTGGGGGGGAAAAAAATGTCACTGTTATCTATTGACCAAAAGACGGCCAATCAGCAGCAAGGTCGTACAGCTTCTGTGTGATCATGTGTGTTTTTACCAGTCACATGGAAGCTGCAAGGCCTTGCTGCTGATTGGCTGTGTTATGGTCACCCAATAGATAACGGTGACATTTTTTTCCAGAAGCATTGCATGCAGCCTCTGAAATGTGAGTCCTGCCCCCCCCATCTCACACTCCCCCTTCCCCCTTTCTCTCTCTTTCCCTCTCACTGTCCCCCTCTCTCCCTTCCCCATTTCTCACTCTCCCCCCCTCCTTCTTCCACCCCCGTCTCACTCTTCTTCGCCCTCTTTTCCCCCTCTCCCTCACTCCCTCCCATGTAGGTTTGAATTATTCTTCCAGATGGGGGATTGATGCTTTCTGGTGCTCCCTGAGAGAGGGCGAGCGAGAGAAAGAGAGAGAGAATGCGATTTATTCAGCCAATATTGCACCTTCTGTCAGTGCTGTGTGTGTGTAGATGACAGTTTGAAGGTTAGCTGGGCGATTGCAGTTGACGTTGAGTTTTGTGGTTGTTCTTTTTGTTGAATTGGTCTGTGAGATGATGGTTAGCTTGGTGTTTGTTGATGAGGTTGAGTTTGAGGTTGTTTTTATGGGTGAATCGGTCATTGTGATGTTGGTTATGTTGGTGATTGTTAAGTATGAGGTTGTTCTAATTGGTAAGTTTGAGGTTGTTCTGTTTGGTCTGTCTGTGATGATGATTAGTTTGGTTGAGGTTCAGTTTGAGGTTGGTTGGTTTGGTTGAGGCTCAGTTTGAGGTTGGTAGGTTTGGTTGAGGCTCAGTTTGAGGTTGGTTGGTTTGGTTGAGGCTCAGTTTGAGGTTGGTAGGTTTGGTTGAGGCTCAGTTTGAGGTTGGTAGGTTTGGTTGAGGCTCAGTTTGAGGTTGGTAGGTTTGGTTGAGGCTCAGTTTGAGGTTGCTGTTATGGGTGAATCGGGGCTGGTTGACTAAATGCATGCGTATGAAGGGCGTATATAAGCATACTGAGTGGTTGAGTGATGGTATGTCTGTGCTGCTCTGTATTTGGCTGAGCGTTAGATACTCCTGAAGCTCTGCATCTGAGAGGATTCCTCCAGTGTCCTACAGAACAAAGCCCCATGAATTTCAACCTTGGGAAGTGAACAGGGCATTGTGGGAAAGACGCTCGGTGTTGAAAGGAGAAGGGTTGTGTGAATATTTGAGCTCAAAGAAAAGCACTCCTTGAGAAGATGGAGATTGAAGGTTGCAGAGGAGGAAGCTGGTGTCAAAGGAGTAGAAAAAACTGAACTTACAAAAAAAAATAAAAAATTAAAATAAAGAAAAGATGCTTTCTTCCACTGCCATTTTTTTTAAAATTTCACTCCGGCAGTTTCCATGGTTACGATCACATCTGTGTACTTAAACAGACTGAGGAGCATATACCCTCCACCCCCCCCCCCCTGCATGCCCCCCCCTCATTCACCCATGAATACTTTGAATCCATAATTCAGAATCCTACATTTAAATCCTTTTAGTATGTGGAATATCTAGGGAATAATGACATAAATTAGTATATGGTTGAGTGTTTGAAACCTGCTATGAAGATGTGCTGGAATATGAGGCATTTGCATTACTGTGAGCATGCCAGCAAAGTGGGGTTCCTGATTGGTTGATGGTGGGCGTGTTTCTGTACAGGTGGGCTATGAGAATGCAGGTTCCTGATTGGTTTATTTATTGGTGTGCGTGTCAGGTGGGCTATGATAACGCTGGCTCCTGATTGGTTAATTGATTAGTGGGCGTGTCTCTGTACAGGTGGGCTATGAGAACGCTGGCACGGTGGAGTTCCTGGTGGACAAACACGGGAAGCACTACTTCATCGAGGTGAATTCCCGTCTGCAGGTGGAACACACGGTGACGGAGGAGATCACTGAGTGAGTATCGCCTGTGCGTCCCCTCTCCTCCTTCCTTCTCATCCTTGCCTCTCTCCCTCTCCTCCTCTCTCCTCCTCTCTTCTCCTTCCTCCCTCTCCCTCTCTCCCCTCCTCACTCTGAGTTCACCTTATGGAGTTACCCGAGACCTTGAGGCCCGTCCGCGTGCCGGAGTGGGGTTCCTTAGCCCAGTGCGCCACCGAGCAGCCCGCAGCGCTCGATTGCGATTGGAAGCTCCTGAGCCGTGGATCAGCTGCCATCCCCGGGGCTTATGGGGCGGTAATCCTGGGTCGGGTTCCTCCGGTGGCAGATCCGCGCGCGCCCGTGTGCGTCTGGCGCCTGATTGGTCCGCGCGGAGCGAGGGCTCGGCACCGAAGCGTCGGTACACGACGCCTGTCAGCCGCGGTGACAGATGGCATCCCATGAGCCTCGTGGGGAGCCGCAGGACGCCCTGCTGTAGGGCTGGTTGCCGGGTCAGGTGGAACACTGACTGTGTGATCTCACTCTGAACGCACAGAATCTGATCGGCAGCATATTTAATCAAATAAAATAAAACTCCAGCGTAGCTGGCAGCCGCCCGTATCGGGTGTGCAGATGTCTCGAGTGTAATTTCGGCTTTGTGAGGTCTGATGCTTACACTAACACGCACAGTTGGTCTAATATTCTTATAATAATGGCAATAATCATAGGATGGATAATTCTATACAGCAATTATTCTGTAATAATTATCTCTGGTGACTGCTTCATTTCTCTCACAAGATTATCCTGTTTTTTTCTTTGCTATCTTTGTCCTCCTTGTTCTTTCCCTCTTCCTCTCACTCAGTTGTTTGTTCTCTCTCTCTCTCTCCCCCTCTCTCTTGTTCTCTCTTGCGCTTTCTCTTTCTCGAGTGCTGGAGAGACGGAGTCTGATGGTGAAGCTTTAGTAATTAATTAGTGTTTCTGCTGTCGGCTCTTCTCTGGTCTGGCTCTCTTCACGGGAAGGGGGGGGGGGCAGATCTTCTCACGAGGGGCAGATCTCTTCATGGTGGGCACAGGGGGTCAGATCTCTTCATGGTGGGCACAGGGGGGCAGATCTCTCCTGGGTGGGGACAGGGGGGCAGATCTCTCCTGGGTGGGGACAGAGGGGCAGATCTCTCCTGGGTGGGGACAGGGGGCAGATCTCTTCATGGTGGGCACAGGGGGCAGATCTCTCCTGGGTGGGCACAGGGGGTCAGATCTCTCCTGGGTGGGCACAGGGGGTCAGATCTCTCCTGGGTGGGGACAGGGGGCAGATCTCTCCTGGGTGGGGACAGGGGGCAGATCTCTCCTGGGTGGGGACAGGGGGCAGATCTCTCCTCGGTGGGAACAGGGGGGCAGATTTGCAGTGGCAGTAAAGCAGGACAGAGTGTCTGTTAGTGCTGATGAGGTCAGCCTGTCCTCGTCACGCAGTGCTGATCAATCTGTGGCTGTTTCCCAAGTACAGCACAAACACAGTCGCCACGGGAACAGGGATGAGTCAGTCTCCACAGGGATGGGGATCAGTCTAAGCCTCCGTAGGGATGGGGATCAGTCTAAGCCTCTGTAGGGATGGGGATCAGTCATTTTCCTCCCCTTTGCTGTGTTGCTCCTCTTGTTCTGTAGTTATTTTAATTTAGTCTGCAAGGAAAAACTCCCTGAACTTGAGCTAAAGTCTGTGTGCTGTTATTTATGTCTGTATTAGCAGCCTTTTCCAAATCTGGCTTGATTTGTTCTTGTGTTAGAAATCAAAATGTTTTTCGGTTCACTTGTTCCAGACAAAAATACAATTCTCATTAAACACAAGTTATGATTTTGCACTGAACTGTTGAAGATGGAGGCATAATATTTTCAAAAATAGGATGGGGGGGATGTATGGAGGGATGGAGAGGGATGGAGAGAGATGGTGGGATGTATGGGGACTGGAGAGTGGGGAGGGGGATAGAGAGGGGGATGGGGAAGAGGGATGGAGGGATAGGGATTGGGGGAGAGATGGAGAGCGTGCATGTGTGTGTGCATGCGTGTGCGTGTGTGTGTGTAGCGCTGTTTTGCTGGTAGGGACCCGTTGCGTTCTGTGCTAAGGAGCTGAGAACTCTGCAGGAACAGCATGTGAACAGATTGTCTTCTAAAGTGAGTGAGAGGTGTGTGTGTGTGTGTGTGTGTGTGTGTGTGTGTGTGTGTGTGTGTGAGAGAGAAATTGATAAATGAGTGTGTGTGAATGGCATTCAGTGCTTGTATAATCCTACTCTGCACATCGTACATTCACTCACACACACACCTGCTCTCCTGAGGAACAAGGCCAGTCAGACTATAGTCTGGAAGAATGTGTCTGCTTGTGTGTGTGGTTTCTTTTAAAGCTTAATAGGAATAACCACTGCCAGGCGATTCATTTAAAAAAATTATTTATATATATATTTTTTGCTTTAATCATACCTGATGTAAACAATGTTACTCAGACAGCCAATCAGCAGGAAGGCCTTGCAGCTTCTGTGATATTGAAAAAACAGAATCGCCTGATCGCATAGAAATTGTACGACCTTGCTGCTGATTGGCTAATCTGCACTCAATAGATACGTGATTTTTTTTTGTTTTTTTGTTCCTGGGAGAATTTCACATGGCCTGTGATGTTTCATTAGAAGAGGTGGGGCAGGCGGGGGGGTGGGGGGGCAGGCGGGGGGGTGGGGCGGCAGGCGGGGGGGTGGAGACTGCAGACCACCTGAGAGCTCCGCGGCGACGGCTGTTCTTCTCGCGCTTTATAAAAGCCGCGTTTGGACAGAGCGGTTTCCCCCCCGCCGCCCCGTAGCCGCTCTGCCGCGGACGCTCGCCCGCTCGCCTGATTATTCACTCATCGGCGTTCATTTATTGAGTGTTTATCGGCGGCGCCGATTAATCGCGGCTGAAGTGCTTTTCCCCCGCGCGCTCCGTGCTACTGTTGCGCTCACGTTAAATATCAAAGGCTAATTAACCAATGGAGCTGTTAAACCCAGAGACCAGCCCCCTCTCCCTCCCTAGGGCCTGTCCTCATTAGCATGGGGGGGTCGGGGGGTAGTATCTTCAGGATTGGGGAACTGGGTTTGTTATAGAGGTTGCAGGTTTGATTCCCCAGTGCGGGTCTTGCTGTTGTGCCCTCGAGCTGAAGGTACTGAACCTGAATTACTTGAGTAAATACCCGACTGCAAACACTCCACCCCTGAATCAGTCTGCCCCAGGACCCTGGGGATTAATGGACCTGGATGTTTATTCAGGGACCTCAGATGCCAGTCCCATAGGGGGCGCCATGTTCAGGGTCTGATTGGCTAAAGGCGATAGGCCTCCAGGACTGGAGTTAAAGCATCTGAGGGGCCTTCTCTGTCTAGAGACGTACATCATCTTAACTGTTAATCTCTCTCTCCCCCCCCCCCCCCCCCCCCCCAGTGTGGACCTGGTGCACGCGCAGCTGCATGTGTGTGAGGGGCGGAGCCTGGCGGAATTGGGGCTCAGGCAGGATAATATCCGCATCAACGGCTGCGCCATCCAATGCCGCGTCACCACCGAGGACCCCGCCCGCGGCTTCCAGCCCGACACCGGCCGCCTGGAGGTACGAGCCCCGCCCCCTGGCCCAGAGCCCCGCCCCCTGGCCCAGAGCCCCGCCCCCTGGCCCAGAGCCAAGCCCCCTGTTCCAGAGCCAAGCCCCTTGAGTGAGCGAGCGTGTGTGCGTGTGCGGTGGAGAGGAGGATGAGGGAGGTATGTGTGTAAGAGTGCCGTGTTTTTCTCCTGTCTGTCTGCTCTGGAGAGTGAGCGGCTGCTTTGAACCCCCACCCCCCCGGCCTAGCCCCCCCCCACAGCCTGCCCCCTCCCCTCTAAGTCTGTGGTTCCTGTGTACTTCGCGTCACACCCAGGAGAGCCGGGACCACTCACTCCCTTTCTCTGCGACTTTGCACCTGCCCCCCCCCCCAAAAAACAGAGCTTCTGTTCGCGCCCCCCCTCCCCGCTCCTTCCCTCTGAAGCTCAGGCAGAGACTAGAGGAAGACTGAAGTAGGGGGGGGAGAGAGAGTGTGAACTTGTCTGGGGGGAGTTGCTGGGATAAGACTTTTGACAGAAAATGTTTCTATTTAAAAGTTCCTTTTTCAGGATGTGTGCTGGCAGGAGGGTGCAGCGGTGTGGGGGGGTTGGCCGGGGTGGGGGGGGGAGACAGGAGGGTGGAGGGGGGGGTAGGCATGGAGAGGCAGGAGGGCGGGGGGGGAGGCAGGGGACGCCTGTTGAGGAGTAGAGATGTCATCATTACGCTGCAGTGAGACGTGCTGTGTGTGCAGATCGACCCGTGTGGAACACTGCCTGGTGTCACAGTCACTATCACAGCCAGTCACTGTCAGTCACAGTCAGTCGGTCAAAATTAGGGGTGTGGCTTCTAAACCTTTTATCAGTGAATGTTAACAGAAATGCTAAACGTTTTGGAAAATCTCCACGATTAAATGCATTGAGCCTCATTTTTCAAAATGTATGCATAATTGGAAACAAACTATAGTAACTTTCCATATAACAAGTTTCCATATCCACATTTGATTAAATGCCAATCAATCATAAGTGATAAGCGCGTTCGCAGAACTTGTGATTAGTATGAATGGCTGCTTCTAAAATACCATGTAAGGAGTTTTATTCAGCAGTGTAAGCACTGGAGCGTCAGGGCTGGGGAAGACTGAAAACTGATGAGATATTTCTGTAAATGTAACGCTTGGTAAAGCATAACTGAATTTAGAATGCGGCTCCTGTGGCCGTTCCAGGATTGGACTCATTTCAGTCCTCCAGTGCCTTCCAAAGGGGTGGAGCTATGTGATCACTGTCACACGACAGATTTACAAAAAATGTTTTTTCGAGTGAGCTGAGGATAAAGCCATTCCAGAAGTGAGTTTTGGGTGTGAGGCTTGATTTTTAGTTACAATAAATCAAATTGTACGTATTTCGATCGATTTTCGTCCTTCCTTGTAGAAACGTCCTAGCGGTAGCCCAAATTTATAGTGGTGTCTGTCGATAGTGACCTCCCTAATGATGAAACGCATGCCATTTAAAAACCTTCGGTCAAAAAAACCAGGGAGCATAAATTTATGGGTGTGCTAAACTAAACTAAATGCGAGAAAAATGATGTAATTGTAATGTGTGTGTGTGCAATACTCCTTGTAGGACAGCTGGATAGGTAGGGTGAAATATCAGAACACCGGCTCTGAGTTTTCTGTATTTTTGCTGTTTATATTTGTACAGAATGCAATCTAAAGAGAAAATGAGAGGGTTGGTACTCACAGAGGTCACAAAGGGGGCTTCAGATTTGGAGATTAGGGACACTGGATGGTGTTGAAAACCATTTACGTGTGTCCTTTTGGAGAGACTATTAGGCATTTTAAATGTTTAATATTTAATTAAAAAATAAATTTTGTAAGTGTTTGACTTTAAGTCTGGTTTACAACTGTATTTTTTTTCTATTTACTCTCTCAATACGAAGAGATCCTGGGAAGAAACTGACTTATGAAAACTTTAAATCCCACATTGTTTGTGTAAATGCATTTATGGATGATTTATGATCAAATTCATTTGGCTCACTTTTGATAAATGAGGCCCATCGATTTTTTTTTGTTGTTGTTTTTTTGGTAATTTATTTATAACCATTTCCTTGTAACTTGTCCTGTTCTCACTGTGATTGCTGTAGGCTGTGGTTGCTGATGTGGGGAAAAATATTTCTTGATCAACTCTTGTGATAATGTAGATGTGTGCATGTGTGCGTTTGTGTATTGGGTAAAATAGCATGGTATTGGCTGAGCCTGGTCTGGCTGCAGTATGGATGTGTTTGTGGAGTGGCAGTAGTCTGGCTGCAGTATGGATGTGTTTGTGGAGAGGCAGTAGTCTGGCTGCAGTATGGATGTGTTTGTGGAGAGGCAGTAGTCTGGCTGCAGTATGGATGTGTCTGAGAGGCAGTAGTCTGGCTGCAGTATGGATGTGTTTGTGGAGAGGCAGTAGTCTGGCTGCAGTATGGATGTGTCTGAGAGGCAGTAGTCTGGCTGCAGTATGGATGTGTTTGTGGAGAGGCAGTAGTCTGGCTGCAGTATGGATGTGTCTGAGAGGCAGTAGTCTGGCTGCAGTATGGATGTGTTTGTGGAGACACAGTAGTCTGGTGGCTGATATTGCCTGCTGTGATAATATCCCTCTAATCACTCCCTGCGCTGCTATTGGTGCGGGTCTAATGAGTAATCAGAGTGTGTGATTCGCTAAATACTGAGTGTGTGTGTGTTTGTATGTGTATGTGTGAACATTGTGTGTGTGTGTGTGTGTGTGTGTGTTTGTATGTGTATGTGTGTGTGTGTGTGTGTGTGTGTGTGTGTGTGTGTGAGACTGTGTGTGTGTGTGTGTGTGTGTGTGTAAGAGAACTTGTGTGTTTTTATTGGTGAAATTAGTCGTAAACACCGAGGCCTAGCCGCATGCCTTTCTGGGGTACGCCCTTTTCATCTGCGTGCTTCTTCATGACAGGGGAGCAGGCAGCTGATGACTGATGTCTCCTGAGGTTATGATCCGATGAGGCGTTCCTTCATGCTGTGAGGTTTTGGGGTGATAACAATGATTAGTTGCTGTGCTTTTAAGACCAAATAATTTAAATGCGTTTTTGGAATTGCAAGCGTTGTTATTTAGGCTCTAGCCTATAAATATAGATTTTTTATTTTTTTTTTTGCCTGCCAGAATGTCCAGAAGGCTTTGACTTTGATCATTTTTATCAGCCAAAAGCTTGTGGTTGCCGGCGGTAACACAAGCTCTGCTCCCCCCTCCCCACTGCCTGCTAGTGTGAGACTGGTCTGTGTCAGTTCTGGCCCCCACCTTGGCTCTCTAACAGCAGTCACAGAGTGAACACACAGACTAAATCTGGTTTGTTTAAATGTGTTTTTCTGTTGTGGTTGTGGCCTGAAGTGATTGTGAGAGATGAGGTTTGGGGGTGGGGGGGTGGGGGGTTGTGTTTGTTCAGTGTTTTTGTTTGTTTTGTGTTCACTACCTTCAGAGAACTGCTGTGTTTACTGTAATGCATTAATTATGTCTTCAGATTGTACTGTTAAATATATCTCTGGATACAAACATATTTGAAATTAAATTCAAATATGCTAAGCATTGCTTTATTTGCACAACCATGTGCGTTGGTCTTGCCAGTATTTTGTAATATTGCCAGAGCTATAATTTACATAAAATGGAAAAGCATCAATTACTTGAGCAGTTTTAAAGAATCCTCCAGTAAAAATCACCAGTCATTGGCTCTCAGGCCCCTGAATACTGTGTAAACACCCCTTTCTGTTAAGAGTCTGAGATTAATGTACCTCCCCAATAACACTCTAATCCCACATCACTGCAGACCTGATAACACTTTAATCCAGCATCTCTCCATACCTAATTATACAGTAACCCAACATCACTTTGTACCTGTTAACACTCCCCCTGAATCCCCCCCCCCCCCCCCGCCTTCTATACTCCCTCCATGTTTACAGACTGACCAGCGCTTTGAAATTGCCTGCCAGAGAATGCCCCCCACCCCCCACTTCAAACACACTCCAGCAGCATCTTCTGTTCCTCAGCCAGCAGGGCAGATAAGGACAGAGCAGGAAAAAGCACCATAAAGAGAGGAGAGCAAGAGGGACCCTAGCAGCTGGGAGAGAGAGGGACTCAGAGACCAAGCACACACACACTCTCATACACACACACACAGATAAATACGTGCACGCGCGCGCACACACTCACACATACACACACAGCGTACACACACGCACACACGTACGCAGACAGACACACACACACACTCTCACACAGATTCATACACGCAGATAAACGCACAGACACATTCGTACACAGACAATGCGCATACACACACACGCACAAAGACACACACACACACACGCACAAAGACACACACACACACAAAAACAGTCTCTTCCTACAGACACACTCTCTAAACTGATAATAGCAGAAGACTGCAGTGTTCTCCGGGGTAATTGAGTCTTTAATATGCTTCTGCTGTAGAGGGAAGCCTGTAGCAGCTGTTTGAATGCGCTCTGTGTTGATTTGTAATGGCTTGGAAAGAGCCTTAGTTAAGGATTGCGGTCCTATAAAGCATTTCCATGATGAGGAGAAGCAGGAGTCTGTCTGTGTTAACTCATAATGCGTCCCCAGAACGGGGTTGGGAAAGGGCGTCGTGCGTGGTGTCAGTAGTGTCAGTGTTTAGGGTCTGTGGGGTTTGGAAAGCGTGGTATCCATGGGTGATGGCGGTGTTTAGGGTCAGTAGGGTTTAGAAAGCGTGGTATCCATGGGTGATGGCGGTGTTTAGGGTCAGTAGGGTTTAGAAAGCGTGGTATCCATGGGTGAGGGCGGTGTTTAGGGTCTGTGGGGTTTGGAAAGCGTGGTATCCATGGGTGATGGCGGTGTTTAGGGTCTGTGGGGTTTGGAAAGCGTGGTATCCATGGGTGATGGCAGTGTTTAGGGTCTGTGGGGTTTGGAAAGCGTGGTATCCATGGGTGATGGCAGTGTTTAGGGTCTGTGGGGTTTGGAAAGCGTGGTATCCATGGGTGATGGCGGTGTTTAGGGTCTGTGGGGTTTGGAAAGCGTGGTATCCATGGGTGATGGCGGTGTTTAGGGTCTGTGTGGTTTGGAAAGCGTGGTATCCATGGGTGATGGCGGTGTTTAGGGTCTGTGGGGTTTGGAAAGCGTGGTATCCATGGGTGATGGCGGTGTTCAGGGTCTGTGGGGTTTGGAAAGCGTGGTATCCATGGGTGATGGCGGTGTTCAGATGTAGCCTGTATTAACCCAACCATCTTCAGAGTGTAAACCCAGAAGTTGAGTGTTCTCTCCGAGTGCACATTATAAGAACTTTCATCCAACAAAATTAAAACCATTTCTCTTTTTAAAGCATACTCTTCCCTTTTGCCTGCTAGTAGCGTTTGTTTAAGGCAGAGGCCTCTGGCCGAGCTGATAAAGTTCTGGACTGAAGTGTGATTGGTGTCTTAGTTCGGTGAGGTGTTTCAGAGCTGGAGCAGTAGCTTCTACCTGCAGCGGCCCTTGGATGAGGCTGAACACACCCTTTTAGAAACCGAGTGACACAGTGAGATGGTTGGGACCCTGCAGTGTGGTTGGGACCCTGCAGTGTGTGTTGGGACCCTGCAGTGTGTGTTGGGACCCTGCAGTGTGTGTTGGGACCCTGCAGTGTGGTTGGGACCCTGCAGTGTGGTTAGGACCCTGCAGTGTGGTTGGGACCCTGCAGTGTGGTTGGGACCCTGCAGTGTGGTTGGGACCCTGCAGTGTGGTTGGGACCCTGCAGTGTGGTTGGGACCCTGCAGTGTGTGTTGGGACCCTGCAGTGTGTGTTGGGACCCTGCAGTGTGTGTTGGGACCCTGCAGTGTGGTTGGGACCCTGCAGTGTGGTTGGGACCCTGCAGTGTGGTTGGGACCCTGCAGTGTGTGTTGGGACCCTGCAGTGTGGTTGGGACCCTGCAGTGTGGTTGGGACCCTGCAGTGTGGTTGGGACCCTGCAGTGTGTGTTGGGACCCTGCAGTGTGTGTTGGGACCCTGCAGTGTGTGTTGGGACCCTGCAGTGTGTGTTTCTTAACAAGTATCTTTAGAAAGTCCTCTTCGGATCTTTTGGGGTTACATGAGTACAGTCAAGAAAAAAATAAAATAAAATCATGACCCTAAATGTACACTGTACTATTACGGTTACTTAACACAATTTATTCCTCGAGAACGCTAATAGAATTCAGGATTTACGTCTGTGTCAGAACTTGTTATGCAAATCAGCGGTGTGATGTGCTTGCATTAGTCAGAATCATTTTTTTTTATTTTTTTTTGCACCTCCTTTTAAATTTTTTGAAAGTGCAGAACTCTTTGTGTTCCAGTCGTCGGTCTGTAATCAGCATGGCCAACGCAGGGTGACCGTGTTCTCAATGCGTCTGGAGTGAGAGCTGATTATGGAGTGTTTAGCTAATGCGATGAGTTTTATTCCCGAATCTGAAAGTTATGCGAGCCCTTTTCTCTGGCTGTCGTTAACGGGAGTAAGCGCACAAAAACGATCCTCGATTTGGATTTGGGGCTCAAACCCTCTCCGTGGGCTTCACCCCGGGCGCGCTCTCACTTTGCACCCCTCTGGGATCTGTTTTTGGGGTTCACTACCCTCCAAACCACCATCGATTCCCAGAAAGAAAGTAATCATCTTGTTTATTCAGGAGCTCCTGGTTAAAGCAATTTAAAAGCGTTCCCTGTGAGAGCAGACTGAACGGAGAAGCTAAATGAACAGGACAGATATGCAATTACTGCGTGGAATATTCTGGCAGATTACAAATGCTGATAAACGCAGCTGTTGTAAGATAAACCGCATTGTCGTCTGAATTTATTAAATTTGCATTTAGCATCCGGGCTAATCTCATCTCTCCGGATAAAAAAAGCGAATGTTCAATTCAGGATCTGTTCAGTGCATTACATGACTGTGTCCTGGCTAATTTCCTGTGATCTAATGCAGTTCCATCTCAAGGATCTTACTGTTTGTGCTGGTAATTAAATATGGAATTAAAATTATTTATTCAGACTTAGCTGTTCAACTATACAGTGAGTATATAGGTGAGTATACACATTTTAGGAGAAGCAGCTTCATGACAGGCTGGACAGCCAGACTTGGCTAGTAGGAGGCTGGGTTTTTAAGGATAGTTTTTGTGGCTCTGCAGTCTTTCCACCTCTCTCTCTCTCTTTCTCTCTCTCGCTCTCTCTCTCCTTCTCTCTCTCTCTCTGTAGTAATTATTGTAACAAATTAGTCCTGTCACTGATATTTACCATTTTGCCTTTCATCTGCAATGGAAAAACAAGTGCTCTCCATCTCTTTATTACTGTGTGTGTGTCTTCAAAGGATGACTTCTAATGATCTACATACTATACCCTGATCATTAGGACTTCTTGGAAATTATGGTCTGTCTGTGCTCTTCCCGCCCCCCCAAACAGAATTCTCTTCATTCATCCATGTCTGTGTTAAAGAAATGATTTGTCCTCTCTCCTCTCTCTCATCCCTCGCTTCTCATTTACCATCCGGCCCCTTATCAGACCCTCCACCTCTGAGCTCTGCTCCTTTCTCTTTTTTCATCTCTTTCATCTTTCTTTCCATCTCTCTCTCATTCTCTTTACTCTTCCTTGCTCAGTCTCTCTCCTGACAGGGTCGGGTGGTGGGGTGGGGGGTGCGTCTCAATTTCTAGTTTTATTCTGAAATGAGAATCTCATTTCATCTCCCGCATATGCATGGCCATCCCTGCTTTCTCTTCCTCTCTTTTCCTCCCTCCTTCTCTGACCCACTTTATTCTGAATGAGATTTTCTCTCCTCCTTAGTACCTCTGCTCTCTCTCTCTCTTCCTCGCATTCTTTTTTTTAACCCCTCTCCCATTTCTTCAGATATCTGCTGGTTTCCATTTTCTCTTCGTCTGTTAATTCTCTCCCTCTCTCCCCTCCTCTTTCTCCTCCCCTCCTCTTCTTTGTTGTTTTATCTGTAGCTATGTAGCGTAGCGCAGGGCTAATTTGTGCTGGTGTGGGTTAGCTGTGATCAGGGCTGTTTGGTATGTAGCGTAGCATAGCGCGGGGCTAATTTGCTCTGGTGTGGATTAGCTGTGATTGGGGCTGTTTGGTATGTAGCGTAGCGCAGGGCTAATTTGCTCTGGTGTGGGTTAGCTGTGATTGGGGCTGTTTGGTATGTAGCGTAGCGCGGGGCTAATTTGCTCTGGTGTGGGTTAGCTGTGATTGGGCCTGTTTGGTATGTAGCGTAGCGCGGGGCTAATTTGCTCTGGTGTGGGTTAGCTGTGATCAGGGCTGTTTTGTATGTAGCATAGCGCGGGGCTAATTTGCGCTGGTGTGGGTTAGCTGTGATCGGGGCTGTTTGGTATGTAGCGTAGCGCGGGGCTAATTTGCTCTGGTGTGGGTTAGCTGTGATTGGGCCTGTTTGGTATGTAGCGTAGCGCGGGGCTAATTTGCTCTGGTGTGGGTTAAAATGAGGTAGAGAGGGGACTTGGTTGGTTGAGAACCTTGTGTGGCATGTGGTTGGTTAATGGCTCTGTTAGTCAGGGCAGTGGAGGACAGCGAGTTGGTCCTAGGACATCCTCAGCCAGTCTCAGTGCATGTGGCACTGGCTGTATCCCAGCAGCCTCTGGGGCCCACCCACAGCTCATCCTCTTCTTTTCCTGTCATCCTCAAACCCTTCCTGTCCCTCCCTCCCTCCCTCCCTCAATCTCCTCTGTTCTGCTGAGATTTGGCTCCAAATGCATGTCTTGTGTTGTGGTGGGCAGGAGATTCTGGGGGCTTCAGAACTGCAGTGGGCCTGGACCCTGGGTTCCCACAGAACCGTCACATTTCCTCTGCCCCAAAACCACCTGTGACATCGCAGTAGTGCGTGTGCTACAGTTCTCATCTGTGACATCACAGCCTAGAGATGTCACAGTGGTGCATTCTCTACGGTTCTCAACATTGTGACATCACAGAAGTTATAAATACAATTCTAATTCTATTGACATTGCTGTAATGCAAACACTAAAATTCTTATACCAGTGACATCATAGTAGTGTATGCTAACGCACATTCTATGGATGTACCTAATACTCAGTGTTGTCTTAACATTTAAAGTTTTGTCTCCTTGCCATTGAAAATGAAACCAATGGCATCTAATCTGCTGAATCTCTGAATATTCATTAAAGAGCTTGACCAAGTAGAACCAATGTTCTGTTCTGCAAGACGGCACCAGACACTACCGTCCTGCTACCTGACCCTTTTTAATGAGGCGAACCCTGCCTTTTTATTTTATCCAACAAAAGTGTGGATTGGCCGACTACCTGAAACCACAGCTGCATTCACGCGTGAACCCCCTGCCGATTCGGGAGGGCGTAGACATCGCCCTCTGAAACACTTCAAATGCTGTCCACAGGCACGTGATCAGCCAGCGGGGGGCGGTAGACAGCGATGAAACGTGGGTCCTGGGGCAGCACACGTTGCCTTGCAGAGCGACCGCCAGCTCTGTCAGACCCCGCCTGTTTAATGATGCGATGCCCGTTCCTATGGGCTCCTGCCACTGCAGTAGTGCTTGGCGGTAAATTAGGAGGAGCTGCTCTCCTCTGTTCCTCTGCGCTGTGTGACTACTGCTCTAACACCCCCCCCCAACCCAGCCCCCCCCCCCCCCAAAGCTCTTAATCAGCGCTGCTAGAGTCTGAGCTCCCAAAAACCCATGTACCCCAAACCTTCAAACTCTCAAACCCCACAAATAGCTGCAGATGGCTGTTTGGGAGGATGAGGATGGGAGAATGTGAGACAGGAGAGGGATAAAAGATCTTGACAAGTGAGAGAGGCAGAAGTGAAGAGAAGGGATTGCAGTATGGCTCTCTCTCTCTCGCTCTCTCGCTCTCTCTCTCTCTGTGGTTTATACCGCTGCGCTTCCTGCTGAAGAGCTGCCTGGTTCTTTTCCCCGCACTGCCTTCCCCCCCCCCCCACACTGCCTTTCCCCCCCCCACACTGCCTTCCCCCCCCCTGCACTGCCTTTCCCCCCTCTCACTGTGTGTGTGTGTGTGTTGTGTGTCTGAGGAGTGTGTGCTTCTCCTGCTCGCGTAGTGTGTGTGTGTGTGTGTCTGAGGAGTGTGTGCTTCTCCTGCTCGCGTAGTGTGTGTGTGTGTGTGTGTGTGTGTGTGCGAGAGTGAGTGCGAGAGTGAGTGCGCGTGTGAGTGAGCGTGAGTGTGAGAGCGTGTGCGTGACAGGTTTTTCCAAAACTGGGGCTCTGAGTTCTTTTCTATTGTGTCCCCTAGTCCGGCTCTGCCCCACCCCTGTCCTGAAATTAAATTTTATTTTTAAAACTAAAAACCTAACCCCAACCCTCATGCCACAGCCCTTACTGTAAATAAGACTGACCCAGGATCAGATTCCACACTAATGACTCAACTCTTATCTCTAGCCTGAGACTGATCTGGGGTCAGTGTGGCTCTGCTCTCCTGTTCTCCCTCTGTGTTTGTGTGTTATTGAGACTGATCCGGGGTCAGTGTGGCTCTCCCTCCTCTGTGTTTGTGTGTTCCTGAGGCTGATCCGGGGTCAGTGATCTGTCGCTGTCCCTGTGCAGGTGTTCCGGAGCGGTGAGGGGATGGGGATCAGGTTGGACAGTGCCTCGGCCTTCCAGGGCGCTGTGATCTCTCCGCACTACGACTCCCTCCTGGTCAAGGTCATCTCCTCCGGCAAGGACCTGCCCACTGCCGCTGCCAAGATGAACCGCGCCCTCGCAGAGTTCCGCGTGCGCGGCGTCAAGGTAGGCCCCGCCTCCCTCTCCGCCCCGCTCACATGATCCGACTTCTTCCTGATGTGCTGACGCTTCCTCACCCGTGCTCAGAGGAGTCTGGGAGTTGGAGTTTCTGAGGACTGGTTATCTAGCTTGGATCCAATGTGTATTAGTAAATGCTAACGTTACTTTAGCATGCATTAGTGCAGGAGTAATTGCTAATGTAAAGTTAGCATGGGTAAGCGCGTGTGTAAATGCTAAGGTTAAGTTAGCATGGGTAAGCGCGTGTGTAAATGCTAAGGTTAAGTTAGCATCAGTAAGTGCGTGTGTAAATGCTAAGGTTAAGTTAGCATGGGTAAGCGCATGTGTAAATGCTAAGGTTAAGTTAGCATCGGTAAGCGCGTGTGAAAATGCTAAGGTTAAGTTAGCATGGGTAAGCGCGTGTGTAAATGCTAAGGTTAAGTTAGCATGGGTAAGCGCGTGTGTAAATGCTAAGGTTAAGTTAGCATGGGTAAGCGCGTGTGTAAATGCTAAGGTTAAGTTAGCATGGGTAAATGCGTGTAAGTGTTTGCATGCTAACGTGTACGTCCTAGCTCTAGAGAAGGCCTTCGCTGAGGGTGTTCGGTCCTTAATTTAGCAGTTTAGGCGAGGTAGAGCTGAGGTGTAGCTAATTTAGCGGTTTAGGCGGGGCAGAGCTGAGGTGTAGCTAATTTAGCGGTTTAGGCAGGGCAGAGCTGAGGTGTAGCTAATTTAGCGGTTTAGGCGGGGTAGAGCTGAGGTGTAGCTAATTTAGCGGTTTAGGCGAGGTAGAGCTAAGGTGTAGCTAATTTAGCGGTTTAGGCGGGGCAGAGCTGAGGTGTAGCTAATTTAGCGGTTTAGGCGGGGTAGAGCTGAGGTGTAGCTAATTTAGCGGTTTAGGCGGGGCAGAGCTGAGGTGTAGCTAATTTAGCGGTTTAGGCGGGGCAGAGCTGAGGTGTAGCTAATTTAGCGGTTTAGGCGGGGTAGAGCTGAGGTGTAGCTAATTTAGCGGTTTAGGCGGGGCAGAGCTGAGGTGTAGCTACGTGACGATCCGACTGGTCTCATTTGCCTTTCCCTCTGCTCTCATGTCTGTTGCTGGGCCAGATAGGTCTCACTCAGCCGCTGAGTCATACGACCCATGTGGGCTTCTCAATTTTTATTTTTTTAGCTGTTGAAAATGTTGGAAGGAGAAAAGGGATTAAATCTTTAATCTTCACTGTCAGTTTCTCGGGGGGGGTGGGGGGGTGTAGTAGAGTTTTGGCTGTGTGTGGCATAGCAGCCCTCTCTCTGGCATCCGACCGAGCGAATGCACATCACATGCCTCAGTATGGCTGTGGAGATGGGTGGAGAGGGGGATGCGCAGGGGGAGGGAGGGATGGAGGGAGGCTGGGCGGTGGGTGAGGATGGAGGGGGAGCGTGGGTGGGTGGGAGGGAGGAGTGAGAAGTGGAGGAGGGTATTGAGAAATAAGGAGAAAATGAGAGAGATTAAAATTGTTGAAGACAGAAATTGCAAATAAGTGTGGCAGTATTGCCTGTAGCAACAGTCCCCATCCCATAATCTCTGAGAAAATCATTAACCCCCGTCACTCCCCCCTCCAGGAATAATCTCCCTGCCTGACCAGTTTTTTAAAACTTCTGCATTTTAAAGACATTATGGGTCTGGATGTAAAGTTACTTCCATCGCAGTTTTGATATATTCAGTTGCTTCAGACATAAAGCAGTATTCAAATAATCAACCCTAGCTTATCTGCCCCCCCCCCCCCCCCCAAGCGCTGTATGCAGTTTCCGGATCGTTCCGTGTGATTAATGTCGAGCGGCGTCAGGAAGATGTCTGCTCGCTCGCTCCCTCGCTCGCTCGCCCGCTCCGGCTGGGAAGTTAATTATCAGAGAATTATCTGTCCACCATTCCCCCTCAGGCGGGTCAGTCTTCTTCTTTTATCAATATTTCATCTGGAAAAAATCCCTTTCTGATGCGTTTTATATTTTCATTGCGTCTGTATGTGCAATTATCACATTTATATTTCTATATATGCTCATATATAATGGGTAAAATATTTATTTGATTTTATCCCATATTTTTTGCTGTTGGAGCACAGATAGACAGGTGCATCGCTATATTTCAATAACTGTATTTACCTTTATTTCTGTATATATGGAAAATGCGGCATTTTCTTAAACTTTCTAATCACAGCCCAGCTCACTAACTAACTGAACTGTCAGTGGGGGGTGTTAAAATTAAGAGCTGTAGAATTTAAAAATAATTCTTGAGAGTAATTAAAACACTGAATTCTCAGTGTTGAGGCTTCTCTTTAAATAAACATAGTCATTATCTAACCAGGTAGGGTGGGGTTATGGGGTTCAGACGGGTGTGTGTGTGTGTGTGTGTGTGTGTGTGTACAGGTGTGCGTGTGTGTGTGTGTGCGTGTGTGTACAGGTGTGCGTGTGTGTGCACGCGTGCATGTATGTTTGTACGTGTGAGTCTGAAAGTATCTGTGTGCATCTCTCTAAAATCGGATGTACAAATGGATTCACAGGTGTCCGTGTACAAGACGAAGTTGAAGAGTAGACCAGGTCTTGTGCACAACGCGTCGGCCGACTCTTCTGGATTACTGCCCTCCCCCAGCGTTTTAAACGCTCATGTTGTGATGAGCTCTTTGGCTGCTGGAGCTGTCTGAACGCTCAGGGAACGTGTTGGCTGTGAGCTGTCTGTCCTTTGAGTGTCAGAAGCACTGCGTTTTTCCCGTAGGCGGAAGTGAGTTGGTAGCTGTAATTATCTTGGGTTGGTTATTCCGCAGGTACCCTTCTGCCGAGTCTCGGCCAATCACAGGGGGTCCGTGCTTCAGTCTGCCAAGTCTCAGCCAATCACCGGGGTCCCAGCATCTGCAGTGTCTGATGCTGAGTTGAGAACTGAAGGAGAACAACTTCATTTTTTATTTTTCACCAAGATAATTGCATTTGTGGCACATTATTTCTGCCTAAATTATGAATATGATTACACATAATCTAAGTTAGTTCTGTAAATGGAACGAGCGTCTTGCTTTTCCAAGCCTCTGCGATGCTCACACGTGTAGTTATAAAGCCCTAAGTAGAACCCCCCCTAACTGCGTGCGGATTGGCCAGATTAGGCTTCTGGGGGCAGTTTAAAGTGTTGTCCCAGGACGGGCTGTTATTTATGCATCGGCTCAGGTGGTGGTTCTGGCAGCCGTAGGGTAACGGACAGGATGTGCAGTTACTTGGTCATTTAGGTGTTGTTGTAGAGTGAGACTGCATATGGCGCACAGCTGAAATGAGGGGGCATATCAGGGTTGGGGGTTGGGAGGAGGGGTAGGTAGGGGTTGAGGTAGGTAGGTAGGGGTAGGGGTGGGGATGGGGTGGGGTAGGGGTGTTGGGAGGTTTTGGATTTTCTCTCTGAGGCAAGATCTGCACATTAATCATATGCACATGAACACACACACAAAATCCATATTCACATGAATACACATGCACACACATACAGAATCTATGTGCACGTTAATACGCGCACACACACACACACCCTTCTGTCGTGCCAGTTCTATATTTATACCATGTCACTGGGGAGAGACCGAGTGAGAGGGAAGATGGAAGGGGAAGAAAGAGAGACTGAGAAAATGTGTGGATAAAAGTGTGGAGAGGAGAAAGCACCTGCTTTATTTTATTTAATTGAAAGTGCTGATTAAGCCTGTCGTACTGTTATTGAGCCATGGCACTGCTGTTGCAGTAAGGTGTGTGTGTGTGTGTGTGTGTGTGTACGTGTGTGTGTGTGTGTGTGTGTGTGTGTGTGTGTGTGTGTGTGCTACAGCCCAACAACTACTATGTCGGTCTCATAATTGCTTTTTTATCTGTGTCTAATCAAAGACGATGTGGCTGATGTAGAGGACCAATATATCTATAAAAGTTCTCTTCTGAAAGGATTTTTTATTTGCATGCATTATTATTGTAGACTAATCACAGCAGGTTAATCATTGTGGTTTTGCACCTCTTCTGATTCAAACCTGACTCACTTGTGTGCAAATCATCAGACTTTTTACTTTCTCTTATCAAATTTCCCTATTTGTGGAAACGCACATTTGAAATTAAATTCAAAATTTGAGTATAATGTGACAGAATGTCCCTACTGTATGTGTAAGTTAGTGTGTGTATGTACATGTGATTGTGTTAGTGTGCATGTATGTGTATGTGCGTGTGTGTGAATGTGAGTGTACATGTGTATATGTGTGCATGTGTTTGAACGTGATTGTGTGTGTGTCTGCCTGTGTGTGTGTGTGTGTCCGGTCCAGCTGTAGTTTTAATTCTCCATCTTCAAATAGCCCATTAGCTGAGCCCTGAGCTCGCTGGGTCTTTAATTACTTCTGCTCATAAAAGGCTTTCACCGGGCGACCTTCGCTATCCTTGTCTTGTCCAGGAAGGTCTGATCAAAACAAAGTTCCTGAGCCCTTAGCTTGTGTGTGGCTGTGACCCGCGCCGCCACCGCGCTATAGTGTGCAGTGGGGGGGAGTGGCACAGTGACCAATGAGATTTTTCTGGGTCCTTCCCCCCCCTCCCCCAAAATCTATCCGGCAGTACCTCAGATTCTTCTGTCCTTAAATGTGTGAAGCAGAAGAGGAGGACTTGGGTCTGTAATAAACACGCCCATCCAGAGCTGTCGCCCTGTATGACAGCTGAGCGTAGCAGGTGAAGAAGCTAATGGATGGTGTGTCTCGTGTGCGTGCGTGCGTGCGTGCGTGCGTGCGTGCGTGCGTGCGTGCGTGCGTGCGTGTGCGTGGTAGTCTGTATGGACCCTCTGGCCCCGCCCCCTTCTCTGCAGTAGCTGAGCATATCAAGCTGACGGACGGAAGTTCCAGCTCGCAGAGGCTCCAGCAGTTTTTGGCCGATTTTATCCCCCCCCCCCCCCCCCAAGTGCAGTGACAGATGTGAAATATGAGCCGCTGCTCCGATCCCCTGCGTCCCCTTCAGCCTGCAGGACGGGTGGGGGGGGGGGGGGGTGTATCTGATCCACTGCCTCACAAAGAGAACTACACAAGCGCTTTCACTCACAACACACACAACCGCTGTGCTATAGGGTATGAGATGGTACAGAGCTATAGGGTTTGAGATGGTACAGAGCTATAGGGTATGAGATGGTACAAAGCTATAGGGTTTGAGATGGTACAGAGCTGTAGGGTATGAGATGGTACAGAGCTATAGGGTATGAGATGGTACAGAGCTATAGGGTATGCGATGGTACAGAGCTATAGGGTTTGAGATGGTACAGAGCTATAGGGTATGAGATGGTACAGAGCTATAGGGTTTGAGATGGTACAGAGCTATAGGGTATGAGATGGTACAGAGCTATAGGGTTTGAGATGGTACAGAGCTATAGGGTATGAGATGGTACAGAGCTATAGGGTTTGAGATGTAGTGTTGTGCTGTAGAGATGGTGTGGTGTAGCATAATAAATGCTAGATTCCGTTTTGCAGTCAGAATGATCCACTAGCCTGTCAGGAATAATTAAACTCTGCAAGATGTTCCGCTTACTCCACACACACAGCGTTTGGTTTCCCCTGCAGTCTGCACGTTTATTCCACTCCACACACAGTTTTTGGGTTCCCCTGCAGTCTGAACGCTTACTCCACTCCACACACAGTGTTTGGGTTCCCCTGCAGTCTGCACACTTACTCCACACACAGTGTTTGGGTTCCCCTGCAGTCTGCACGCTTACTCCACTCCACACACAGTGTTTGGGTTCCCCTGCAGTCTGCACACTTACTCCACTCCACACACAGTGTTTGGGTTCCCCTGCAGTCTGCACGCTTACTCCACGCACAGTGTTTGGGTTCCCCTGCAGTCTGCATGCTTACTCCACTCCACACACAGCGTTTGGTTTCCCCTGCAGTCTGCACGCTTACTCCACACACAGTGTTTGGGTTCCCCTGCAGTCTGCACGCTTACTCCACACACAGTGTTTGGGTTCCCCTGCAGTCTGCACACTTACTCCACACACAGTGTTTGGGTTCCCCTGCAGTCTGCACGCTTACTCCACTCCACACACAGCGTTTGGGTTCCCCTGCAGTCTGCACGCTTACTCCACACACAGTGTTTGGGTTCCCCTGCAGTCTGCACGCTTACTCCACTCCACACACAGCGTTTGGGTTCCCCTGCAGTCTGCACGCTTACTCCACTCCACACACAGTGTTTGGGTTCCCCTGCAGTCTGCACGCTTACTCCACACACAGCGTTTGGGTTCCCCTGCAGTCTGCACGCTTACTCCACACACAGTGTTTGGGTTCCCCTGCAGTCTGCACGCTTACTCCACACACAGTGTTTGGGTTCCCCTGCAGTCTGCACGCTTACTCCACACACAGTGTTTGGGTTCCCCTGCAGTCTGCAGACAGGAATGAGAGCGTGCTGACAGGCAGAACAGGGGCTCCTTTGAAACGCACCGCTGAGCATTTCCTGTTTTCAGCCTGCTTGTGATTTTTATGCTAAAATGAGCAAAATCCATTTTGTGCCTCTTTTGTTGTGTTCACCTCTTACTGGAAGTGCTGTGTCCCAGAATGCACTTTCCTCTCCTGTGTGGGGGACTGAATGCAAACCCTGAGGGAGGAGAGTGTATCGTGTGCCCCCCACCCATCTCCTTGGCGGTTGGTTTGTGATTCTGCGCTCGTTCCCTGCTTGGCTGATCTGGAACTGATCCCTCAGGCAGGAGTGCGATCAGACCCGTGACCTGCCTGTTTGGCGGTAATTAAAGGCCTTCTGAAAGCACAGCGGTTTAATTCTCCATCTCTGTGACCACATTACCGGGGAGAGAGACAGGAAGAGCACGGTGTCTGAACAGGAAGTCTTCTCCTTCTGCAGTCCGTGTCTGTGTACGCACCTGTGTGTCTCCAGGTTATCAGTGCTGTTGGTTGGTCGTGTCAAACACCAGGGTGGCCATTACCTGTATAATCAACTGCTTATTAAGTTTCACAAAGTAATGAGAACTGGTAGAACCTGTGTGTAGGTCTGTGCTGCTCGGGGGGATCAGATTGGGCGTTTTGGGCGCTGGAGGATGTTTAAGACGCAGTAACTCTGGTGTAGCAGGAGGATATGACCATCTGCAGCTCTGAGTTTATACAGTAACAGGAGGATATGAAATAATAATGTAATGATGTTCTCTAGTCTCTTCTAAATTATGCTGGCACTTCATTAAAATGTCTTCATGTCTTAGGATCTAACAGACAACAAGGGAGGGCAATGCTACATTCCAGGTTCTCTTTATCAACAGACGAGGTTGTCTTCTTGTCATCCCGTTTATCTTTCTCTCTGTGCGCGCGGTGACACGGGGAAGGACCGGCATGCAGGCGTTTAATGGAATAAGTGCAGCGCTGCCTCCGTGAAGCTTGGCTCAATTATGCAGCCCAATTGAACTTTAAGAGAAAAATCTTGTCTAATTTGTTTTGTACTGCCGCCGGGGGACCCTGTTCCAAAAGGATGTCTCGGGCTGCTCTCTCTCTCTGCGTGGTTTATACTGCGGAGCGGAGCAGGAGCAGAGCAGAGCAGGAGCACAGCCCAGCAGGAGCGGAGCAGGAGCAGAGCAGGAGCAGAGCAGAGCAGAGCAGAGCAGGAGCACAGCCCAGCAGGAGCAGAGCAGAGCTGGAGTAAATGCTGGTTTGTGTGTTTCTGCAGAGCCGAGCAGCTTAATGAGGAGATCGCGTGGGATGGCTTTGGTCTTTCGGCCCGTAGCTGTTATTAACGTTCATAAAGTTTTAATTGTTTACTGGAAACGCAATTCTTCAGAGCGCCCTGCAGTGCTGTTTTAAAGCACTGTGTCAGACCTGATCTCATTTTGACAAGCTTGCAGTGCACGTGTACGCACGCACGCACGCACGCACACACACACATACCCACACACACACATACTCCCACGCACACTCACAAGCGCGCGCGCGCACACACACACACACACACACATACTCTCACGCACACTCACAAGCGCACACGCACACACGCACACACACACATACTCCCACGCACACTCACAAGCGCGCACGCGCACACACACACACACACACACACACACACACACATACTCGCACGCACACACACATACTCACATGCACACTCACAAGCGCGCACGCACACACACACACACACACACACCCTCGTAGTCTGGGCCTGCCTTGGAATGGGTGCTGGCTTCTGGCTAATTTTAGCCCGTGTGTGTGGAAGCTCCTGATCACACCCCAACATGCCCGCAGGGTGTCAAACTCCCAAAAAAAGACCCAGCCCGTCCCGTTATTTCAGTGTCCAATTTAATGTTCAGCTCCTTTTCTGGAATCCTGTTGTTCTTCAGACTAGTTTTAAGCAGGACATTTGCAGCACATGGGTCTTTACAAATCATGATGAGAACGGGTGAGTGGAGATTTCTGTACTGGCTGCTGGACCCAACTCACCCCCCCCCCCCCCACACCAAACCCCCCATCCTATTTGTGCAGTTTTGCAGTTCCTGAATGTTACTTTATTCGGCTCTCTGTGAAAAACAGAATCTCTCTCACTCTGGGTCTGTTCTGCAGTCTACGACAGTCACTATTTACAGCACACTTTATTATTATAATAGTTTTTTTTTACAGTAAACCATTTTATTTCTGATAACAGAATGTTAACTCATCCCAACGATATTTACTGTGGAAAATGTAAGATTGGCCAAAACACCCAGAACATCACGCTCACGGTTAATGGTGGTGGTTTTTTTTTTTTTTGTGTGTTGGAGAGTCAGAGATCAAATATGATTAATACTGCACACTTAATCAGGGCTTCAGTCATGACAATAAGACAAAATCACACCACGCTGAAGATCTAACCCAATGAGAATCCAGTTCGAGCTTTAAAATCACAGCACTCTGAAGATCTAACCCAATGAGAATCCAGTTCGAGCTTTAAAATCACAGCACTCTGAAGATCTAACCCAATGAGAATCCAGTTCGAGCTTTAAAATCACAGCACTCTGAAGATCTAACCCAATGAGAATCCAGTTGGAGCTGTCGAAGGTGTTTTTTTTTTTTTTTTTTTTTTTTTTTTTTTTTGTCCTTCGGGTGGTTTTTGTTTGCCGTTGCTGACGCGTGAACGCACTTCCTGCTCGTTTGTGAGCCGCTTCCTGCTCTGTCATGCGTGTGGATGGCGGCTCATGCAGTTTGTGCTTCTCGCAGTTCTGGGTCGTTCGAGGCGGGTTGTTTAATTGCTTAATTGAGCCTGTCGAAGCCGTCCGCCCAGCCAGGTTTTCTGTAGTGCCCGTGACCTCACTGCCTCTGGCTCCGCCCCCCTGGCACAGTCCGTCTCCTCACCTCTCTCCTTCAGTCTCTCGCTCTGTCCTTTATTTCATATTCCTTCTTCATTCCTTTCAGTCGTTCCTCTCTGTTCCTGCTCTCTCTCTCTTCCTCCCCCTCACACATCCCTCCTCTCCCTCTCTCCTTCTCCCTCCCTCTGTCACCTTGTCTCTCCTTCTCCTCCTCCCTCCCTCCTCCCTCCCCCTCTCTCCTCCTCCTCCTCCTCTCTCCCTCTCCCTCTCCGTCTCTCCTACACCACGCTCTCCTCCAGCTCGTCGTTGGCGGTGTTGTTGGCGTTGTGGGCGGGGCCTGTGGCGCAGGTGTCGTAGGTGCGCTGGTGTTCCTGCGCATGCGCGCCGCTGTCGCCGCTGGCCATGCTGGTTGCCGAGCCGCACGGGACCAGCATGCTTTGCAGCGAGGGGCTCTGCCTGGTCCACATGCCCAGCCGCTTGCCGTAGCCGTAGCAGGTCGTCGTGGCGACCTCGCCCATGTCGAACGAGCAGCTGCGGTTGGACCGCAGCGGGCCGGGGTCGGGGAGGGCGGGGCCTGCTGTGGCTCCGCCCCTAGGCGGTCCTGCTCTGCGCAGCTTGCTGGGGAGGGTGGCGGAGGCGTGGGCAGGGTAGTACAGAGTCACACGCTCGCTCTCGGGGGAGTAGGGAGGGAACCGCCGCCCGGCCCCGCCCCTGTCGGGCGGGTCAGACAGGTCTTTGGGCGTGGTCTGCATGGGTTTGTGCTTGTTTTTGGGCAGGACCACCGTCATGACCGTGCCCTCCCCGTTAGTCTGCGAGTAAACGCTCGTCCCCTTGGTGGGGAGGGGAGGCCCCGCCCCCTCCACGTCCCCCTCCCCGACTCCGCCCCCGGCTCCGTGGCTAGTGCCGCGGTCGCCGTGACTACCGCAGACCCACTGCTGCTGATGGTGCCGGACCATGGTCGCCACGGTGAACACCAGCAGCATCACCACCACGGCCCCGCCCACCAGCACGCTGAGGGCCCCGCCCAGGAAGTGGGCGTGGAGCGTGCGGCAGCGCGGGAAGTCGTCCTTGGTGCTGAAGGCGGCGCAGCCCAGGACGCGCGTGCTGGAGAGGGAGGCCGCGCCCTGGTCGAACACCGCCAGCACGCACAGGCTGTAGTCAGCCGCAGACACCAGGTTCTTCAGCTGGAAACTGCTGCTGCTGGGGGGCAGGATCCTGGGGGGGGGGGGGGAAGAGGGGGATGAGAGAGAGAGAGGGGGACAGAGAGAGGGAGGGGGGAGAGAGAAGTAAAGCAGTACAGAGGTTAACTCCATTGGAATACAGCTGCCTGATGTCGGTATATTATTACACATTTTGTGATAATCATTATAATTATTGTGAAATGAAGCCAGATTCAGTACAGTGCCATGTTGGAAAGTGGTGCATGCTGGGAAGGGCTGTGGTACACTAGTGAGACTGCAGTTACTCTCTCTCTGCATCGTCTACTGAAGCAGCCTGTGAAACTGCTGCTGTAGTGACTCAGACTGCAGCGCTATGAGGAGAGCACAAGATGGAGGTGCTGCTTTTCTCTCTTCTCTTCCTGTCACCTGAAACCGCTGCCGTTCTCCTGGGGGGGGGGGGGGGCTGGAGGGAGAGCGCACAGGAGCTCTCCCTCTCCTCCCGACCGGCCGAACGGCATTTCGTTTCCCTGTGCTGTCCCCGTGTCACCGCTGGGTCAGGAGCGGCCTTCACCCGCGGGAAGCTGAGCGGCCACAGGAGGCGCTGTTCTGCGGGGCATTGGGGTGTCGATAGGGGGCCTGGAGGTGAGGGTGGTGGGGTTTACAGGGGCTGTGCTACACGCCCCACCCCCCGGGCGGTAAGGGGTCCGGTTGTGTAATGAGCCGTGTGGATCACACGCCCACGCGCTCCCTGAACACACGGACATCATCACGCGCCAGCACTTCCTATGCGGGCATCATCACTTCCTGTTATCACCCTCATCGCATCATTAAGAGAGACCTGAGCCTGCAGCCAAAATCCCTGAGACACAGACACACACACGCACACACAGTCTCTCTCTCCCTGTGTATTTGAGCGTTTTCTCTCTCTCTCTCCCTCCCTTTACCTGTCTCATTCCTCCCCCTCTCTCTCCTGCTACCCCTCTCATTTCCCTCTCTCCCTCCCTCTCTCAGCTCCTTCCATTCCCTCCCTCTACCCCTCTCATTCCCTGTCTATCTCCCATTCACCCTCTTCCCCTCACATTCTCCCCCTCTCTTTCCCTCAACCTCTCTCATTCCCCCTATCCTTTCTTTTTCTCCCCTCTCCATCCCTCTGTTTTCCCTCATTCTCTCTCTCTCTCTCCCTGCATCCATCCTCTTGCTTTTCCCCCGGTTGTTGAAATGAGCGGAGCTGATGTTTACTGTGGCAGTAGTATATAGCTGTGAGGCTTTATTCCTTCCCCCAGCCCTAAATCCAGTGTTTTTACAGCCCCGTCATGCAAACCCCGTCTTCAGGTGCACCATTAATTATTACCGGCATAAAAAAATACAACTCCCATCAAGTGTTTCACCAGCATCTCATACCAGCAAATATAAAAAACTGCAGGGAATTATGGGAGTCTGAGGCAAGTGAAAGGCTTAAATCAGTGTGCCTTTCAAAATGGAGTTTAAATGATAGGAACGTTGTACGGACGTCCCAAATTAATTGATTGACAGAGGACAAGAACCTGTCTGCGTATGTCTGTATGACTGATTCAGAAATATCATCCCAGTCTTCAGGAGCATAAATTGATGTACACATTCTTAAGCGGGATATGACCATTTCAGACCCAATGGGAAAACTGTTCTCAGGTCATTGTCTGATCTGTGGGAGGACCCTGAGGTAACAACGTCATTAGCATTAATAATGTAGTTGTTAACATGAATTAATGATGTGCAAATACATTACTTTTCTGCAGTCAGTATTTAACAACTACATTAGTTAATGCCTTAGTTCATGTGACCTTATAGTGAAGTGTTTTCTATATCCTGTTATAAGACATGATGTTATGTCATCTGCTGTAAAACATGTTTTTTTCTGGGGGGTGGGTGGGGGGGTTAGTTTTGTCTTAATCACCCAATGGAAGAGGCCAGAGCAGGTGATTCACGGCCAGAGCAGCCCAGTATGAGTAACGGTGCGTCCTCACCCGGATTATTGGCCAGGGCGACAGGCAGCTCCTGAAATTCTCCTGCGTTTGCCTTCTAAATGTAATGACTGTTTCCTGCTGGTCTCGTTTCTCTGACCTGTGCTCTGTGTGCTGGGGCGGGCGGGCTTGGTCCTTCCATCTTTCTCTCTCCTCTTTATCCTCTATCTTTTCTCTCTCTCCTCTCACCTTTTCTCCCCCCCCACCCTCTCTAAATTAAGGGCTTTATAAGCTTGGCAGGTTTTTAACATACGTATCGATTTGTACACGAGTTAACAACAGAAAACAATGAATAGTAATCAAGAAGCAAAGCTACAGTGTGAGTGATGGCAGCAGTAGGTATTAATAGAGAATAATAATGGTGAATGTGCCACATGACGGTTAATGGGGAATGTGCCACATGACGGTTAATGGGGAATGTGCCACATGACGGTTAATGGGGATAATGGGCCATTGTGGCTGCTCTGCCGATGGCAGATAGCGAGCTGTTCTACAGCCTCATTTGTGCGATCCCTTCCTCCTCCGGGGATTCATTCTGTTTGTCTAGTTTCTGGCAGGTTTGGAAAGTTTGCGCGTAGTGTTCTGAGTTTTGGGGAAAATAATTCTCTAATTTGTTTACATTTCTCACATTTAATGAGGAAGCATGGCTCTGTCTCCATCCGCTCTTTTGTTTCTGTGGGAACACAGACTCTCTCCTCCTCCCTGGGTACCCAGGTCTGCCTGTGTCCACCTGTCTCTGTCACTGAGTCTGTATTTCAGTCTTTCTCGATCTGCAGCTTTTCACTCTAATCGGCTAATCTGCCACAATGGTCTTTTGTTTAAGGGTCAAATAGCACAGCAGTTAGTTTTACGTATTTGTGTCAGATTTTTTCCCCTGTGCATGAAATAATTGAGTTTGTGTTTTGGCATAATTTAGTTGAATCTGACTGGTATTGATGGTATGTAGCTGTTGTGAGGCTGGGTGGTGTTAGAGGGGGTTTGTGAGCTGAGCCTCTGGACCGGCTGGCTGAGGGGGCTCTTCTCTGGGCTCAGCTCTTGGCATTTCAGGGTCTCCTAATGGCATAAGGGGTGGTCGCTGTGTTTTGTTTGAGTCCAGAATTGAATGGCTCTTTTTTTTGGATGTTAATGAGTCGTGGATATCGGCCTAATTCTGCTCTGCATGCGTCGTTTCCTGTTCTTCTGCACAGAGTGGATATTTCCATAGGTCACTACATGCATGGTTTCCAGCTGGTCTTTGTTCCAATTTGCAAGTGGACAAGTGGACAGCACACTTTACTGCTTTATAGTGCATTTGCTTCACTTCCTGATTCGTCAGCCAGATCCTAATTTGGTAACTATCTTAATTTGCCTGTATGCCCTGCAAGCTCTCTTTTAGTTGGCTCACTAGTAAGCTCACTGAACACTGAAGAGCTTATTCTTAATCCTAAGTATGTGTAATTTGTCGTGTGTTCTTTATTTATTTTTTTGTCCCTTGTGTAAAATGATGTGTGATTTCCTGAGTGCTGGATCTTTTGTGTAAAATCCTTGCTGCTTGTCTATTTAAGGTTTACTGCCAGGGCCCAGGTCTTGCAGTAGTGCTCCAGCGAGTGTAGATTCAGCTGCAGGCCGAACCATAGAGCACAGAGCAAACTCTATATTTCTTTAGTGAGTGAAGAGAGACCTAGGGCAGCTGATTGGTCCAGCTTTGTGGAGCTTTCAGTTGATTTGTTTATAGCAGCAGCCCTGTCTCATTCCACACCCTAGACTGATGGATTTGGTTTATTCCTCCCAAGTTTAATTAGAAATCATTGGCCTTTACCTTTACATCTCTCTCTCTCTCTCTTTTTCTGTCTTTTTTCCATTCCAGAATGCTTTGTTAGTATGACATGACTATACGCTACTGCTGCTTATCTAAGCAAAGCAGAGAGCCTGTTTTGCTGGCTTGCTCTCCCTTTCTCCACAGCATCGAGTGCATTTCTAAAGCATGTCATACAGGCGTGTGCGTGTGCGTGTGCGTGTGCGTGTGTGTGCCTGTGTGTGTGCGTGTGTGCGTGTGTGTGTGTGTGTTTTTCACATCCTGCCGCTGCAGGGAAAGGATGTGAAATATTTCTAGGTGTTTGTGGTTATTTGTGTGCCCCCTGTTCTGTTGTGTCAGAGGTAATGGGCTGGAGGAGATTCGCGCACAGCTGTGTCAGGGTGGCGGAGAACGCGCCGGGGTGCTGGCATCACGCCTACGGGGGATACGAGCGAATCAAAACACGTCGATTCACAGCTGTTTATTTTAATATGCATGATTTGCCTTAATATGCGTGAAATGGTAAATATGAAATATCGACACTGTACACAAATGATTGCTCATACGGACTTCATGCGTAGTTTACAGCAGACTTGGCGCAGGATTACTTCCGCCTGACAGTACGTTTAATTCAGCTCCGCAGCTGATCTGTGTCCGTTCCATTTCTTATCGCTGCGGTCCAGCTGATCAGAGCAGCTGATTGGGTGAGAGCTCGCTCAGGCGCATCCTGGCTAAACACACAGTGTGACGATGGCATCCATTAGAGGTGCTAAATCTCTCCCTCTTCCTCTCTATCTTTATCTGTATCTCTCACTCTTTCACTCTGTCTCTGTTTTTTTCAGTTGAGTTTCTGTGTCAGTGTTGGTTAGGCTGTATTGTGCTGTAGTTCAGCAGTGAAGCAGACGGTCAGTGTGCTGGTTTGTGTGTCAGTGTTGACTGAAGGGGGCGGAGCTTCACTCTTACCTGTACATGAGGGTCTCGTCTGCGGTGCTGTTGTACTGTATCTGGTACATCCAGGGCAGGTAATCCAGCGACGCCCCGCCCAGGTACCAGCGCACCTGCGCGGTGGTGGCGGTGACCTCCAGCACCCCGACCCGGCCCCCGGCGGGTCCGCCCGGCCCCGCCTCCTCGCCCGCCGTCCCGTTCCCCGGCCCGCCGGCCCCGCCCCTCCCCGCGCTGATGTCGGAGGGCTCGCGCTCGCGGGGCGGGGGGGCGCTGCGGTTGCCGTGGTGATGCGGCAGCGGGACGACGTGCAGCCGGACGGCGGCGCTGGCCTCGCCGGCCGCGTTGACGGCGATGCAGGCGTAGGCTCCGTCGTCCCGCGGCCGGGCCACCAGCACGTCCAGCGTCCCGTTGCCGTGCACCCGCACCCGGCTGGAGTTGGCCACCACGCGGTCGCCGGGGGCGACCCAGTGCACCAGCGGGGGCGGGTCCCCCAGGGCGCGGCAGCGCAGCGTGGCCCGCTGACCCTCTAGGACCCAGAGGAGCGGCGTGTGGCGGGAGATCAGCGGCGGCTCGCAGGCCAGCTCCGCCTCCGCCAGCGCCCAGAAGTAGCGGCCGGCCAGGTGCGCGGGCGTGGCGCACGTCTCCATGGCGTCGGTGCGGCTCAGCCGCCGCAGCCACAGCAGCTGGCAGTTGCAGTGCAGCGGGTTCCCGCCGAAGCTCAGCCCGCTGACGGGCGGCTGGGGGGCGGGGCCCGGGGGCAGCGTGCGCAGCCGATTGGACGTGACGTCCAGGCGGCCCAGCCGGGCCAGGTCGCGGAAGGCGCCCGCGGGGATGCGCTCGATCAGGTTGTGGTCCAGGTTGAGCGTGTGCAGGCTGGCCATGCTGCGCAGCGCGCTCCACGGCGCCTCCCGCAGGTTGTTGTAGGACAGGTCCAGGTCCTCCAGCGTGGGCAGGAAGTGGGCGAAGGCGTGGGGCGCGATGGCGCTCAGCTGGTTGTTGTTGAGGATGAGGTGCTGCAGGTTGGGCAGCCCCGCCAGGTCCCGCGGGCCCACGCCCGTCAGCCGGTTGGCGTCCAGGTGCAGCGAGCGCAGGCTCTCCAGGTCGGAGAAGGCCAGGGGGCGGAGCCTGTGCAGCGTGTTGCGGGACAGCGTCAGGTCCACCAGGCCGCTCATGTTGGAGAAGTCGGAGGCGCCCAGCTCCGGGATGAAGTTGTCGGCGAGCCGCAGCTCCACGGTGCGCCGGTCGATGTCCGGCGGGACGAAGAGGAGGCCCTTGTTGACGCACAGCGTGCTGAGGGACTCCGACAGGTTTCGGCACACGCAGTGGGACGGGCACATGGACACCACGCCCCACGTCTCGCCCCCCGAAACGGGCGGGGCCAGCAGGGACACGCCCCCCAGCAGGACCAGCCACAGCAGGGCCCGGGAGGGGGGCGGAGCCTCATGCGCACTGACCCAGCGGGAGCGGGCGGGGTGAAGTTTGGAGGGCCGCGTCTGTCTCGGGGTGGGACAATGCGGTGTTTTGGGGTGTGGGGGGCATGTTGAGTTTCCGGAGGGGCGCGTCTGTCTCGGGGCAGGCTCAGGCGGTGGGGAATTGGGCATGGTAGTCCTGGGAATCCACAGACCTGGGGGGTAAAAGCAGATTTGGCGTTTTTTAATTTGTGAGAAGCAGGAAGCTGAGCGGTGCGGGAAGACATTGTGCTGTATCAGCGAGTTTAAACTCGCGTGCAGCTCTGAACCGCACGTTAAGCACTCACTCACACACACGCGCACACACACACACACACACACACACACACACACTCACACACACACACTCACACACACACACACACTCTCACACACACTCACACACACTCACACACACACACTCACTCACACACACACACACACACTCACTCACACACACACACACACACACACACACACACACACACACACACACACACACACACACACACACACACACACACACACACACACACACTCTCTCACACACTCACACTCACACACTCACACACACACTCACACACACACATCATTTCTGGGACTGCACACACACACACAAACACATCGTTTCTGGGACTGCACACACACACAGACTGGGCTCATGCAATGTAATGCAGTGTCACACACACACATACATGCACACACACATGGTATGGTACACAGACACAGACACACATTGTACGGTACACACACACAGGTGAGTCATTAGGTTTCCTGATGCTCAGTCAGCCTGTTCTTGTATTCCACTGTCATGCTCATCTACCTGGGAGTGTGTGTGCATTCTGTACTATGTGTGTGCGCACTGTATTGTGTGTACCGTACTGTGTGTCTGTGCGCACTGTGTATGTGTATACTGTACTGCGTGAGTGTGTGCGTGTGCCTGTGTGTGCACGTCGTACAGTGTGTGTGTGTGTATGTGTGTGTAATTGTGCTGTACAGTTTGCCTGTACGTGTGTGTGAGTGTGTGTGTGTGTTGTACCTTGTGGGCAGGCTGTAGGACAGTATCAGCTCCACATGGCAGCAGGCTCCTCTGTAGGGGGGGGGGTGGGGTTAATGCAGGAATGGTGTCTCCCCCTATGGGTTCCGTACATCCATGGAGAAGTCAGGCTTCCTCATTTACAGCTGCAGGAATCTGGGTCAGAAAACACTGGTGTTTTTTCTTGCGGTAAGAGTGACCTTCTGAAACCTGCCTGGCGAGCGGTGCATCGTGGGATAGCGTTAATCCTCCTCTGAAGGAATGCGAGGTTGTGTGCTCTGCAGCTGCTTCAGGAGGGCAGCGCCTCCCTAATCCAGTCCAGACCCACAACGGCCGGATTAGCGGCTGAGCGCCTTCTCCGGATCGACGCGGCGCGGGCCGGCAGATCCCTCGCTTTCTCTCCTCCGCTGCAGCCCCTTCCTCATCCCTCCGTTCTCTCCCTCTGTCTCTGCTCCTCTCTGTGGCCGGCGGAAGTGAAGTCTTATTCCTTTGTCCCCTGGCCCAGTCTCGCTCTGCCCGTCTGTGCCCGTCTGTGCCCGAGCGGCGCCACGCTCCTCTCCGCTCGCCCGCTCCTCCCCCCCCAGCCCTCTCCCTGCCACTCAGAGCAGCGGGGCGGGGTGCAGCTCTGCCAAAACAAACCGATGGAGGAGGAGTCTCCCCGGGACAGGTACTCACAGCTCAGCGCTGAGCGGGAAGGGGTTTCTCTCAGTCTCTCCCCGGCTCTGATTGGTCAGATTCTCCCAGGCTGTAATTGGGTAGTTTCCCCCTGGCTCTTATAGGGTGGTTTCTCCCAGGCTGTGATTGGACGTTATCTCTCAGGCTGTGATTGGGCAGTTTCCTCTGGCTCTTATAGGATGGTTTCTCCTGGGCTCTGACTGGTCAGTTACTCCTGGGCTCTGACTGGTCAGTTTCTCCTGGGCTCTGATTGGATGGTTTCTCCCAGGCTGTGATTGGATGGTTTCTCCTAGACTGTGATTGGATGGTTTCTCCCAGGCTGTGATTGGACGGTTTCTCTCTGGCTCTGATTGGACGGTTTCTCTCTGGCTCTGATAGGACTGTTTCTCCCAGGCTCTGATTGGACGGTTTCTCCCAGGCTCTGATTGGACGGTTTCTCCCAGGCTCTGATAGGACGGTTTCTCTCTGGCTCTGTTTGGACGGTTTCTCCCGGGCTCTGTTTGGACTGTTTTCATGGGGGTGCCCTCTGTATTTGGTGAGCTGGGTTGCAATTCAGCTCTTCACCCCAAAGGAGGAAACCCCAATGCCTCAGTCTGGACTCGAGCCCGTGCACCCCCTCTCAGCGGTGGTACAGTTTGCTGGTCAGGAGCCCCTGCCGCTGGCGTTGATGGTCAGGGGTTTGGGATCTCTCTCTGCGAGGCAGATGGGCCCCGTTGAGCCTCTCCTGCCCGTCCCGCCAGGGACCCGAAAATCCACCACAGCGCGTCTACTGCTGCCGGTCAACCGTCGTCACCCCCACCCCCCCCCGTCCTGTCAGTGCATCCCTGTGCAACTGGATTCCCCTCCTCTTCCTGCGCACTCTCTCTGTCTCTCTCTCTCTCCGTTTCGCTGTCCTCCTGTGGAGTTCTGGGATAGCGGTGGAGTCGCCTGCGGGCAGCTCTATGAAGGTGTCGTTGCTGTGCTCGTGTTCCGACGGGCTGCACTTCCTCCTGCGAGCGCGGCCATCTCTCCCTCGCTCCGTGCCCCGAGACAGCTGCTCCTCCTCCTCTCCGCCGATCTGTCCATCCCTCTCGCGCACAGACGCAGAGAAGCAGGAGCTGGGAATTCGGTTGGGGGGGGGGAGGAGGGGGGGCGAGTGGGGGGGGGCGGTCTGCTCGTCTCTCTGGGGATTCCTCTCCTTTCTCTCCTTCCCCTGCTTCCTCGATCACCAGCGTGTCTCTGCTCCCTGTTCTCTGTGGCCAGCGAGGCTGAGATGAGCGTTTGCTGCAGAAAAAGAGAGAGAGCGAGAGAGAGAGAGAGAGAGAGAGAGAGAGAGCACAAACAAGGGAGAGAGCGAGAGCGAGAGAGAGCGAGAGAGAGAGAGAGCGAGAGAGAGAGAGAGAGAGCGAGAGAGAGAGAGAGAGAGCGAGAGAGAGCGAGAGAGAAAGAGAGAGAGAGAGAGCACAAACAAGGGAGAGAGCGAGCGTGAGAGAGAGAGAGTGCAAGCGAGGGAGAGAGCGAGGGAGAGGGAGAGAGAGAGAGAGACTGCAATGTCTGCTCTACCCAGAGCGTGAGCGAGAACGGGAGGGAGGGAGGCGGAGAGACACTGAGGGAGGGAACAGGGGGAGAGTGTGAAGGAGAGAGAGTGGGAGGGAAAGAAAGGGGAGGAGAGAATGGAGAGAGACTAAAACAGTGCTGGCTTGTGAGAGGAGAGGTGGAGAGGGGGATAGGAGTGGGAGAGGAGAGAAGGGAGCTGAAAGAGACTGACTGACTGACTGACTGAGTGAGTGAGTGAGTGAGTGAGTGAGTGAGTGAGTGAGTGAGTGAGTGAGTGAGTGAGTGAGTGAGTGAGTGAGTGAGTGAGTGAGTGAGTGAGTGAGTGAGTGAGTGAGTGAGTGAGTGAGTGAGTGAGTGAGTGAGTGAGTGAGTGAGTGAGTGAGTGAGTGAGTGAGTGAGTGAGTGAGTGCGTGCTGTTCATGGGTCTGTGTGTGTATGCTCTTCATGGGTGTGAGTCATTCATTCTGAACTAGAAATAGAACTAGAAATGGAGCAAGGCACACGTGCGCTCACACGCACATACAGACACACACACACTCCATTAGACCTGTGCATACGTGTACATACAATATCTTATGAAAAATTCAGAACATCGGTGTATTATAATCAGAGTGCAGAGAAAGCCTGTGATTGGACAGTGTGCAAAGCAAGCCTGTGATTGGACAGTGTGCAGAGCAAGCCTGTGATTGGACAGTGTGCAGAGCAAGCCTGTGATTGGACAGTGTGCAGAGCAAGCCTGTGATTGGACAGTGTGCCGAGCAAGCTTGTTATCAGACAGTGTGTATTCTTTTCAGGACCAAGGACAGCAACTGTGTCGCTTCTAACTGCTTTGGGCCCCACTAACACTGCATCATCCTCACTGCTGCCGTGCAGCTAAATTCCCTGCAGCTGATCCAGGACCAGCCTGGGGGGCTCGGGCTGGCCTGTGACACGTGTGTGGCAGGTCCGTTGCCGTGGCGCTGAGCCATGGGAGCCGCTGGAATAAAGGGGGAGATTGATTTGTCTGAGAGCTGTCTGAGCATGCTCAGTGAGACCTGGGAGGGGGGGGGGAGCAGAGGGATGAATACTGATGGAGTGCTGGGGGGAGAGAGGGCTGGGGGGAGAACTGTCTCCTTTCACAAGTACTGCCTCAGGGGAAGGAGAAGAGAGCGAGTGACAGAGAGAGGGGAAGAGGTGGGGAAAGCTGGAGGGTAGGAGGGAGAGAGAGGGAGAGGGAGATGAAGAGGCTGGGGGGGGGAGGGAGGGAGGAGGAGGGGGGGATAAAGAGGCTGGGGAGAGGGAGGGAGGGAAGAAGGGAGAGGGGGATGAAGAGGTTGTATGTTTGTGTTGGCAGTGCTTGTCAGACAGACGGATGCTCCCTCACCCTGCTGCCAAACAGCCATTAAAACTCCACCATTACACCACTCTGTCCCCCTGCAGTTACTGAGTGTGTGAGTGTGTGAACACTCTGTCCCCCTGCAGTTACTGTGTGTGTGAGTGTGTGTGTGAACACTCTGTCCCCCTGCAGTTACTGTGTGTGTGAGTGTGAGTGTGTGTGTGTGAGTGTGTGAGTGAGTGTGTACGTTTTGGCAACAAGACAGAGCAACAAGCAGAACTGAAGGAGAGGGGGGGATCAAATTAGTGAACTTTTTTCCGCGGTTGCCTTTATTACTTATTTACTTTTAAACCATTTTAATGTTTGTTTTATTTTTATTTATAACTTCCTCTCTGCCTCTCTTTCTCTTTCTTTTTTAAAAACATTCATTTACTTTTGTGTGGATTTAATATTGGTGTTCTATGGGTATCTGTTATTATTAATGAAGAGAAATTAAGTCTCTCTCTCTCCCTCTCTCTCTCTCTCTCTCCCCCCCCCCCCCCCGATTCTCCCCCCTCCCTCCGCAGACGAATATCCCCTTCCTGCAGAACGTGCTCAGTAATGACCAGTTCCTCTACGGGACGGTGGACACCCAGTTCATCGATGAGAACCAGGACCTCTTCATCCTGAAGCCGGTCCAGAACCGAGCCCAGAGGCTGCTGCACTACCTGGGTGTGTGAGGCGGTTCTGAATCAGGGTTCTGAGGGGTTTCAGAAGTGGTTTTGGGGCGGGTTCTGAGCTGGTTCTGAGGGCGGTTCTCAGGTGGGTTCTGAGCTGGTTCTCAGGCGGGTTCTGAGCTGGTTCTGAGGGCGGTTCTCAGGTGGGTTCTGAGCTGGTTCTCAGGCGGGTTCTGAGGGCGGTTCTCAGGCGGGTTCTGAGCTGGTTCTGAGGGCGGTTCTCTGGCGGGTTCTGAGCGAGTTCTGAGGGCGGTTCTCAGGCGGGTTCTGAGCTGGTTCTGAGGGCGGTTCTCAGGCGGGTTCTGAGCGAGTTCTGAGGGCGGTTCTCAGGCGGTTCTCAGGCGGGTTCTGAGCTGGTTCTGAGGGCGGTTCTCAGGCGGGTTCTGAGCGAGTTCTGAGGGCGGTTCTCAGGCGGTTCTCAGGCGGGTTCTGAGCTGGTTCTGTCCCCGGGGTCAGGAGCAGCAGCTCTGCTGTAGCGGGAGGAGTGAATAATGGCGGTGGATGAGCAGCTGGGTTGTCTGGGTCCTCTGGCCTCTCATTTCCTCTGCATTTCCTGTCACGCATCGACTTATAACTGCTTTATCAATAGACCAAGTGGCCATGAAATGCACATCACAAAAAATGCTCTCACACACACGCATGCACGCACCCATACACACACACCCACACACACACACACAAACCGATATGGGTGCTTCTGTTCCTCCTTTCCCTGTAGGATTGTGAATTTATGCCATTCCTCACTGACATTAAATTGGGCAACAAATGAAATAGGGCATCAGCTGAAATGAATTGATTATGCAAAGCTGGCAATATTTTCTCCCCCCTCCCCCCTCTCAGATTCCAATTTTAAAAATGCTGTATTGGTGTGAAATTCACTTTTAAATATTGCTGAAGCATACATCCAGAAATACACGAAAAGGAATGTGCATCAATCAGAGTAATTGCTCTGTCATCTTGTATACAACTGTGATAACAGAAACAATAATAACAATAATGAAGAGAAAATGAAAATTAATTATAAATAAATGAAATAAAATTAATACATTTTTTGGTGCTCAACCCCGTTCTATTGGAGCTGTTGGCCCTTCTCCTATTGGATTATTGGTTTCTTCTCTTTTGTTAGGAAATAGAAGTCTTTTATAGTAAGTACAGATAATTTGTTGAAGTCGTGTTGTAATTTCTGAATATTTTCCACAATGTAGGAGGGAGCGCACCTCTCCTTTATACTGAGTGACCTCGTATAAATTCATATAAATTCTCCTTTTTGTCACCATGTATTCCGGTGTCTGCCTTTTTCAATTGCAAGTGTGTGGTCACTGAGCCTGTACTTGGTCAGGATTTGTCTCTGCTTTGTGTCTCTGATGGAGAAGAGATACTCAGATAATGTGTATTCTCTTTTTAGGGTCCAATAGCAATCTAGTAAGTATTTTGCTACGTCAGCCTAGTTATTGGTCTAGAGATTTTGGTCTGTGTCATAACTTGGTTTACCCTGCGTTGGTGGTAAGCAGTGCTGGTATGACGCTGGTCTGTGATTTGTGTTAGTTGGGTTAATGGGTCAGCCAGCTTCATTACCAGCTGACTGAGGGGACTCTTTTCATGACTGAGCTCTTTGGATATTCATTGCCTTAAACTGCAATGTGTCCCCTGGGGTTTGAATTGAGGTGCATCCAGAATTTTAATGCTCTTTTTTTGGATATGAATCATTAATGGATAATGGCCTAATTCTGCTCTGCATGCATTATTTGGGGGTTTTCTCTGTACGTGTAGAATTTGATTACATAAAATCCTACTTGCAGGGTCTCTATTGGATTGTTTATGCCATTTAGAATAGTTTTGCTGGCTGAGTGAACCCCATACCCCCTTCCATACAGCGCAATGGGCTGGATAACACTATCAAAGATTTTAACCAGATTTTAATTGGTATGTCAAAGTTTGCTTTTTATAGCAAATAGTGCTCTTTGAGCTTTTGCTTGGTACTCGCTGTCATGCTAAAGCTCAGATGCAGTAATTATCAGGCCAAGGTGGGTGTAATTTAGGGTGTTTTTTTGGCGGTGTTGCCCAGAAAGCACTGGAACCAGTTTTCCAGTCATCTGGCTTTATTTTGGAAGATCATTGTTTTTGTCTTTTGTAAGTTTACTGTCAGGGCCCGGTTCTGACAGAAATCCTCCGCCAGAGCTAGGTTCTGCTGTAGCCCTTCTTCAGTGGATGACTGCAGAACCAGATCATCTGCATAGAGTAAGTCTGTGTCGTGTAGGAGGAGGCCCGGGGCTGTGCACTGCTAGCTCATTAACTCATTGACCCTAAATATCGAACCGTGTTGGTCTCAGGCTGCTACCCTGTTCATTTTAGTGTGAAGAAATCTGTTCTTTGATTGCCAATTTTCTCTCTGCATTTATTTTCTGAGTACACTGACTTAATTATATCATAAACTTTACCCCCTACACCACTTTGAAGACATTTGTAGCACAATCCCAAATGCCAAATAGTCAAACGCTTTTTAGAAATCAATGAAGCATGCAAGGAATTATTATTTTTTGTTTGTTTGGTGGACATGTTTATTGATTGGGGTGTGTAGGGTTTAAATACGGTCGTTGGTACGATGATTTGGGTGAAATCCAATTTGACTTACTCAGGATGTTGTGCTTGTTAAGGAAGGTTACAGTTATTGAATTCAGGATGCTAGCTTCTCCAAATTACTGCTTACACAAATGTCTCTGTAATTACTGGGCTCTAATTTGTCTCGACCCGTTTAAATGGGGGATATGAGCCCCCGGGTCCAGGTGTCAGGAAAGCATCCTGAACTCTCGATATCAGGTTGAATAATTTAAACCGAGCTTTACGCATCTCTGGGGTGCTGTTTTTGAGTGTCTCATTTTTAATCCTAGAGAGACCACGTGATTTGTCAGATTTTAGAGGCTGCAGCGTTTCGATCAGTTCTTTGTAGGAGATTGGTTTATAAAGTGGATTTTGATTATTGTTTTTAGTTTATTCCAATTTATGTAGGCATTCTTTAATCACAGTATGGGGTGCTTTTCACTGATTTTACAGTATACATTTTCAAAGTATTCTTTCCAAATAGCTCCATCGCTAATGGCTAATTCTCTTTGTTTTGCTGTGCTTAAATTGCTCCTCAAATCATTAAATTGCTTCACAAATAACTGGTTCTTTAATAGCATGTGGAGTTAATAGTTTAATATCTCTCTCTCTCTCTCCCTCCCTCTCTCTCTCTTCTCCCCCTCTCTCTCTCTCAGGTCATGTGATGGTGAACGGTCCTACCACTCCCATCCCAGTGAAAGCCAAGCCCTCCTCCATCGACCCTGTGATTCCCCCTGTGCCTCTGGGTAAGAGCTGCACAGTCATACACACCCACTGCACAGTCAAACAGCCCCACTGCACAGTCAAACACCCCCACTGCACAGTCAAACACCCCCACTGCACAGTCAAACACCCCCACTACACAGTCAAACACCCCCACTGCACAGTCAAACACACCCACTGCACAGTCAAACAGCCCCACTGCACAGTCAAACAGCCCTTACTCTACGCGGCCGCCTCTGGCCTCCCCAGTGTAGCGCTGTGTCCGTACAGTCCTGCTTCAGTGTGTGATCCAGGTCCAGCTGCACAAACAGAGACATTCAGTGCCACCCTGTCCACCGGGAGCCCTGAGGCCCGAGAGCTTTAGAGCAGGCAGCCGACCGTGGCGTGCGTGTGGTGCAGTCTGTAGGGCAGCCGAGACTGAGCCAGATTCAATCCCCCCCCCCCTTCCCCCAAAAGGTGGGGGTTGGGTCCTGGCCTTGGCGGTTTCTCCTCTGTGGAGCCCTGCTCTGTCTGAGCTGCGGCTCTCTGCCTGTCTGAATAAAGCCCCCCCTCGCCTCCCCCCCCCCGTGTGTGCGCGCAGGTGAGCCTCCGGTTGGTTTCCGGGATGTGTTGCTAAGGGAGGGTCCGGAGGGGTTCGCCAAGGCCGTGCGTCGCCATGACGGCCTCCTGCTGATGGACACCACGTTTCGGGACGCCCACCAGTCCCTGCTGGCCACCCGCGTGCGCACCCACGACCTGAAAAACATCGCCCCCTTCGTCGCACACAACTTCAGCAACCTGTTCAGCGTGGAGAACTGGGGGGGTGAGGACATCCTCTGCAGTACTCTCTCTCTCTCTCTGTCTCTCTCTCATTCTCTCTCTCTCTGTCTTTCTCTGATTCTCTCTCTATCTCTCTCCCTTTCTGTTATTTTATCTCCCTCTCTCTCTGTCTCCCTCTTTCTCTTTTTGTCTCTCCCTTTTTCTGTCCCTTTCTTTGTCTGACTCTCTTTCTCTGTGTGTCTCTCTCCCTCTCTTTCTGTTTTCCATTTCTCTTCATCTGTTTCTTAGTTTGTCCTTCAGCTCTTCCCCTCCCTCCCTCCCTCCCTCCCTCCTTCCTCTCCTCTGCAGTAGAGGAGTGAATCATGAGCCTGAAGGGCTGCTCTGAAGGCTGAATGGGCCTTTAAAGGTCTGTGTTTAGCGCTGGAACAGCCTGTGCAGCCTAGCGGCCGTGCATCTCTCCATGTGAGGGGGCTAGCTCAGGTGTGTGTGTGTGTGTGTGTGTGTGTGTGTTATTCAGGCTTGTGTGTGTGTGTGCGTGTGTGATTCAGGCTTGTGTGTGTGTGTGCGTGTGTGTCATTCAGGCTTGTGTGTGTGTGTGTGTGTGTGTGTCATTCAGGCTTGTGTGTGTGTGTGTGCGTGTTATTCAGGCTTGTGTGTGTGTGTGTGTGTGTGTGTGTGTTTTCAGTTTTTTCCATTTTTATTTTTACAGGGACAGTGCACATTTATCAGCATTACTGTAAATGTGCCAGCGTTAGCCAAACGGCTAATTTTCCACTGATGTCCCTGGGCCTTATATCAGTAGAGTCATATGAGTGTTGTGCTACATAATGTTCCAGTGACCTTGGGTGTGCACTTAATGTACGTCGCTTTGGATAAAATAAATGTAATGTAATGAGTCATGTGTAACGTGTGTGTGTGTGTGTGTGTGTGTGTGTGTGTGTGTGTGTGTGTCCGTGTGCAGGCGCTACGTTTGACGTGGCGATGCGCTTCCTGTGCGAGTGCCCGTGGCGGCGGCTGCAGGAGCTGCGGGCGCTGCTGCCCAACGTGCCCTTCCAGATGCTTCTGCGCGGCGCCAACGCCGTGGGCTACACCAACTACCCCGACAACGCCGTCTTCAAGTGAGTGCACACGAGACGCCCCCGCACCGCATGTTCTCCGCCAAAAACACCCGCATTCGCTCCCAAAAACACCCGCATCCGCTCTCAAAAACACCCGCATTCGCTCTCAAAAACACCCACATTCACTGCCAAAAACACCCGCATTCACTACCAAAAACACCCGCATTCACTGCCAAAAACACCCGCATTCGCTCTCAAAAACACCCGCATTCGCTCTAAAAAACACCCGCATTCACTGCCAAAAACACCCGCATTCACTGCCAAAAACACCCGCATTCACTGCCAAAAACACCCACATTCACTCTCAAAAACACCCGCATTCACTGCCAAAAACACCCGCATTCACTGCCAAAAACACCCGCATTCACTGCCAAAAACACCCGCATTCACTGCCAAAAACACCCGCATTCGCTCTCAAAAACACCCGCATTCACTGCCAAAAACACCCGCATTCACTGCCAAAAACGCCTGCATCCAGCCTGAAAACACACCACAAAACGCACACGCTCAGTCTCAAATCGGCCCCCATGATGGCGTTCTCCGTGTCCCTCTCTCAGGTTCTGCGAGGTGGCTCGGGAGAACGGCATGGACATCTTCCGGGTCTTTGACTCGCTGAACTACCTTCCCAACATGCTCCTGGGCATGGAGGCGGCGGGCGCGGCCGGGGGCGTGGTCGAGGCGGCCATTTCCTACACCGGCGACGTGTCGGACCCCATGCGGCAGAAATACTCGCTGCAGTACTACCTGGAGCTGGCCGATGAGCTGGTCAAGGCCGGAACGCACATCCTGGCCATTAAGGTGGGCATATTCACAATAACCTTTCAGTAATCTTTAAACATGTAAATGCCTTAATCTGTTCCCCTACCGTTCCTGTATGCGATCCCAGAGGCCTGGTGTTTGGGCCTTAATCTGTTCCCCTACCGTTCCTGTATGCGATCCCAGAGGCCTGGTGTTTGGGCCTGTGTGTGCTTTCTCCTGTCCGGCTCTTTCCTGCCATGTTTTTTTAGGTAGTACCACAGTTTTTAGCAGTCGTTTTCCTTTATTATTTTGGCTCTTAAACTCAGTTCAGATTAAAACGGCGAGGTGTCAGTTAAATATAAATAAAAGTTTTACAATGCCCCCGCATCTCGAGATCGCCCATCAAAGTGGCACAGCAGATTTAACGGCCGTTTCCATCACGGCGAGTTACGAGCTGGTCGGGCTGATCCATCTCCCGTTTAAACTCCAGACCCAAACTTTCACATGCTTGGGCTTGGAGATAACAGCCGCCATCAGCAGTTTTAAATATCAGGACATCACATCTGTTTTCTGGTTGAAGCACAAGTGCTAAAGGCATGTTGTACCAGTAACAAGAAATGTTGCGTCTCTTAAAATGACAGGAGAAATCTTAACCCTTTTTAAAATGGTCTTCACTGATTTTGTTTTGCATCATTGACAAGCATGCTGATTGGCTGGGTGATCCTTGCTTGTGTGGTAGGGCTTTGTGATTGGCTGAGTGATCCTTGCTCCTTTGCTAGACTGTTCTGATTGGCTGGGTAATCCTTAGTGAGAGTCTGTAACACAGCAGCGGGCATGTAGCTCACACAGCCGCGGGAGCGTGGGTTCTGATAGGCCGCGGGAGCGTGGCCTCTGATAGGCGGCGGGAGCGTGGGTTCTGATAGGCGGCGGGAGCGTGGGTTCTGATAGGCCGCGGGAGCGTGGGTTCTGATAGGCCGCGGGAGCGTGGCCTCTGATAGGCCGCGGGAGCGTGGGTTCTGATAGGCCGCGGGAGCGTGGCCTCTGATAGGCCGCGGGAGCGTGGGTTCTGATAGGTCGCGGGAGCGTGGGTTCTGATAGGCCGCCCGCCCAGCGACGGGGTGGCTCAGGGGAAGTGTGTTTACACAGCGGGAGGCTCTGCTCGACCCGGGGGCACAGCCCCAGTGTTCTTTCTGCTGTTCGAACCCGCAAACCCAGCCCCGCTGCTGG
>NC_049209.1:54039051-54044051 GCF_013347855.1 Anguilla anguilla
GTTTAAGGAGGTGAAGAAGGCCTACACTGAGGCCAACAAGCTGCTGGGAGACCTGATCAAGGTAACACACACACACACACACACACACACACGCACGCACACACACACACACACACACTCTCACACGCACTCTCTCTCACACACGCACGCACGCACACACACACACTCTCTCACACACACTCTCACACGCACTCACGCACACACACTCTCACACGCACACTCACACACACTTACACACGCACACTCTCTCTCACACACACACGCACACACGCGCACACACACACACACTCACACACACTCTCACACAAACACACACACACACACTCTCTCTCTCACACACACTCACACACACACACACACACACACACACTCTCTCTCTCTCACACACACTCACACACACACACACACACACACACACTCTGTACCTAACCCAAACGGGGGGGGTCAGACGGCCTGGCCAGCCGAATGAGAGATGGTGATTAGCTGCGGCTGGTCTCCTCCTCAGTGCCCTTCATGGATAATGCTGTCAGTGCCGGAGACGCCCTGAATCAGTCTGTGTCTGAGCAGCCCACGCTTTCCAATTACTTTCATTTACCCCCCCCCCCCACCCCCCCCGTCTGTCTCTCTTACTCTCTCTCATACTCCATCCCTCCCCCTTTCTCCATCTCTCTCCCTCCCCTCTTTTCTCTCCCTCCTCTCCTCTCGTTTCCCTTCCCTTCCCTTCCCCTCTCCTGCACCAGCGGTCTCTCAGTGATTCTGTGACTCTGTGCCCCCCCCAGGTGACCCCCTCCTCTAAGATCGTGGGTGACCTGGCGCAGTTCATGGTGCAGAACTCTCTGACGCGGGCGGAGGTGGAGGAGCGGGCGGACGAGCTGTCCTTCCCGCTCTCTGTGGTGGAGTTCCTGCAGGGCCACATCGGCATCCCCCACGGGGGCTTCCCCGAGCCCTTCAGGTCAAAGGTAACGTAGCTCCGCCCCCTCCCCGAGCCCTTCAGGTCAAAGGTAACGTAGCTCCGCCCCCTCCCCGAGCCCTTCAGGTCAAAGGTAACGTAGCTCCGCCCCCTCCCCGAACCCTTCAGGTCAAAGGGGTGAGTTACCTGTGTGCTGAGCAGGTTGGGGGGGTGAGCTCCCCCCCCCCCCCCCCGGCGCTCACTGAACCCCCCCCTCCCCCTTCCTCCTCCTGGAGCTCAGTGAACCCCCCTCCCCTCCCCCCCCCCCCCCCCCCCCCCGGTGCTCACTGGAGGCTGCAGGTTTAATGAAGTCTGCTGAAATGTTGCCGTTAAACCACAGACCCTGGAACTGATGTCCCTCAGATGGCCTCCTGTGATTGGTCCCCTCCAGAACTGGCCCAGATACATTTTAAAATATTATTTTAATGGATCGTGGGACTGAAGCCCAGTTTGAGTACGTGGAGAGGCTTAAGCCCGCTAGCCGAGCGGAAAGTGTGATGCTGGGTTTCTGACCCGGCGAGATCGGCCTCTTAATACGGCTTTAATACGGCTGACACAGCTGGGCAGCCCGCTAATGAATGGCCCTCCGCTCCCAGTGCATTCTGGGTACGGATACCCTTTTATAGCAGCTCATTTCTCTGGCTGCTGCTTCTGTACTGCCATTCAGCCTACACACGCACGCACGCACGCACGCACGCACGCACGCACGCACGCGCACACACACACACACACACACACACACACACACACGCTATGAGCGCTGCGTAGTCGGCACTTTTAGACCCTGCAGGTGATTGCGCAGACAGACAGATTTGTGCGTTTTGTCTGGGAGCTCCTCCGACCCACAGAATCAGACCCACAGACCCAGCCCACAGCCAGCACCACCCTGTGCTCTGCCTGTGTTCCTCTTACCATCCTGTGCTCTGCCTGTGTCCCTGTTACCATCCTGTGCTCTGCCTGTGTCCCTGTTACCCTGCTGTGCTCTACCTGTGTCCCTGTTACCATCCTGTGCTGTACCTGTGTCCCTGTTACCATCCTGTGCTCTGCCTGTGTCCCTGTTACCATCCTGTGCTCTGCCTGTGTCCCTCTTACCTTGCTGTGCTGTACCTGTGTCCTTGTTACCACCCTGCTGCACAGTATCTGAAACGCTGTGCTGTGTGTAGTCGAATGCTCTGTGTTTTTCCCTTAGTGTAGTTAGTGTGCCTGTCTGCCTGTCTGCCTGTCTGCCTGCCTGTCTGCCTGTCTGCCTGCCTGTCTGCCTGTCTGCCTGTCTGCCTGTCTGCCTGTCTGCCTGTCTGCCTGTCTGCCTGTCTGCCTGCCTGCCTGTCTGCCTGTCTGTCTGCCTGCCTGTCTGCCTGCCTGCCTGCCTGCCTGTCTGCCTGACACGACGACCCGAAGCTTTGTTCTCCTGCGCTACCGCAGCGCGAGGAAATATTGGCTGGTCTCGTTGCCGTGCCAACGCAGAGTGGCCGGGTCCCCCCCCCATTTTGCCGGATCTGTCACCCCGGCGACGCAGTCCCGTTTCTCCGGAACGGGCGGGACCCCGCAGCCCCCGTGCCTCTCGTCTGTGCTGTTCCCTCCTGTCAGGGGAGGTGAATTTGGGGTTTTTTAAAGCCTTCAGCCAGAAGGCTCTGTTGTGTTTTAATGCGTGTCTGCACTCCTTAATAAGAACAGTGTTTGAAAGCGGAAATGTTCAGTTTCATCTGCCTCTCCTGTGAAATGTCTCCTGCTTGTCACAGGATATTAGCTGTGTGTTGCCTTTCATTCACAGGATATTAGCTGAGGAGAAGCAGTGTGCTATATCACACGCAGAGCGCAGTCCATTACACCGTGCGTTATAGTGTTCGTTTTTATTCAGTGAGTTTCTGTGTCTCCTGAGAGTAAACGCTGGTGTTCTGCTGTGCCCGATAGGAGAGTCTGCTAAGTGATCATAATGTGAGGCTTTTGTACCTTTTGGAAAAAAACCAGGCTGAATTTGAGCTGAAATAGATACTCCATATACTGCAGCAAATGATAATGGAGCATGTGGTTGCTGAGGTGCTGGGCTTTTGACTCAGAATTGCCGGTTCATATCTCAAATGGGGCATAGCCATTATTTCCCTTAAGAAAAGGACTTGGAGTAACGTGGGCATACATTAAAAATTTTCAGGACGGCACAAATAGAAGTGTAAATAGGTGTAAATCCCGTGTGAGTCCGCCCCCCCCCCCCCCCCCCCTCTGTTCTTTAACCCCCTTCCGTTCTGCGCTGTCGCCTGTCCCAGGTGCTGAAGTCCATGCCCCGCGTGGAGGGCCGCCCCGGGGCCTCCCTGCCCGCCATGGACTTCCAGGCCCTGGAGAAGCAGCTGCGAGAGACGCACGGTGATGACATCACGCCGGAGGATGTGATGTCAGCGGCCATGTACCCGAAGGTGTTCCAGGAGTTTAAAGAGTTCACCAGCACCTTCGGCCCGGTGGACTGCCTCCACACCCGTCTCTTCCTGGACGGGCCCAAAATCGCGGAGGAGTTTGAGGTTAGCCCCCTGTTCCAGCCCGGCTAGCCCCCCTGTTCCAGCCCGGCTAGCCCCCCTGTTCCAGCCCGGCTAGCCCTCCTGTTCCAGCCCGGCTAGCCCCCTGTTCCAGCCCGGCTAGCCCCCTGTTCCAGTCCGGCTAGCCCCCCTGTTCCAGCCCGGCTAGCCCCCCTGTTCCAGCCTGGCTAGCCCCCCTGTTCCAGCCCGGCTAGCCCCCGTTCCAGCCCGGCTAGCCCCCCCGTTCCAGCCCGGCTAGCCCTCCTGTTCCAGCCCGGCTAGCCCTCCTGTTCCAGCCCGGCTAGCCCCCTGTTCCAGCCCGGCTAGCCCCCCTGTTCCAGCCCGGCTAGCCCCCTGTTCCAGCCCGGCTAGCCCCCTGTTCCAGCCCGGCTAGCCCCCTGTTCCAGTCCGGCTAGCCCCCCTGTTCCAGCCCGGCTAGCCCCCCTGTTCCAGCCCGGCTAGCCCCCCTGTTCCAGCCCGGCTAGCCCTCCTGTTCCAGCCCGGCTAGCCCCCCTGTTCCAGCCCGGCTAGTTTATGCACATTTACACGCTTTTATAGGCATTTACGCTGCTGCTATGAAAATGCAAACTAGTCTTTGTTTATGTAGTTGCTGGTGTGTTTCTGTGTTTGGGTCGAGCAGAGATTGTGTTTCTGTTTGCCTGTGTTTGGTTGGGGCAGAGATTGTGTTTCTGTTTTGCTGTGTTTGGGTAGAGGAGAGTGTTCTGCTGTTTGTCTGTGTGTCTGAGCTGTGGATCTAGCCGCAGGTGTAGGTAAACGTGTCCCTGCAGGTGTAGGTAAACTCGTGTCCCTGCAGGTGGAGCTGGAGCGGGGGAAGATTCTGCACATAAAAGCGCTGGCCCTGGGGGACCTGAACAAGGCGGGGCAGAGGGAGGTGTTCTTCGAGCTCAACGGCCAGCTCAGATCAGTGCTGGTCAAAGACACCGTGGCCATGAAGGTACGAGCAGCCCCTCAGACACACACACTCTTACACATGCATACACACACACACACACACGCACACTCACTCATATACACACACACACACTCACTCACTCACTCACTCACTCACTCACTCACTCACACACACACACACACACACACACACACACACACACTCCCTCACTCACTCACTCACTCACTCACACACACATCCACACACTGTCGCTCACATGCACGCATATGCACACACACACACACACACACACACACATTCTCTCTCACATGCACGCATATGCACACACACACACACACACTCACAAGCACACTCACTCACTCACACACACACACACTCACAAGCACACACACACATTCTCTCTCTCACAAGCACACACACACACACATTCTCTCTCACATGCACGCATATGCACACACACACTCACACACACATACACACACTCCCTCCCTCACTCACTCACTCACACACACACCCCTGAGTCGGGCTCTCTGTCGCCCCCTGCAGGAGATGCACTTCCACCCGAAGGCGCTGAAGGATGTGCGGGGTCAGGTGGGGGCGCCGATGCCGGGGAAGGTGGTGGAGGTGCGGGTGA
>NC_049209.1:54049051-54116551 GCF_013347855.1 Anguilla anguilla
GAGCAGCCGCGTGCAGAAGGGCGTCTCTGACTGCACGGTGCGCTGAACTCTGGAGCAGCCGTGTGCAGACGGGCGTCTCTGACTGCACGGTGCGCTGAACTCTGGAGCAGACGGGCTGCAGCGGGAGAGCACCGCGCCGTGTTCCCCTCCTGTCAGCTGCGAGCAAGAAGGTGTGGAGACGTGATCACCAAAACTGGGCGAATGAAGATTGGTCAGACCTGGCAACGTTTCTCCGATCTCGATTTCTGCTGTAACCTGCAGATGGTCAGAATTAGATTTTGAAAGCATGGATCCGTTCTGTCTTGTGTGAACGGTGCAGGCTGCTGGTGGTGTAATGGTGTGGGGAATGTTTTTTTAGGTACACTTTAGGCCCCTTAATACCTCATTTGAATGCCACAGCATACCTAAGCATTGTTGCTGATCATGTGCATCACTTTATGGCTGAAGTCTACCCTTTTTCAAATGGGCACTTCCAGCAGGGTAACACACCATGTCACAAAGCACACGTCATCTCAACCTGGTTCCACAAACATGACAGTGACTTCATGGTACTCCAATGGCCCGCACAGTCCCCAGATCTCGGTCCAGTAGCGCAGGTTTGGGATGAGGTGGGATATGGGGAGGTTCGGGACATGAATGCGTGGCCAAAAAATAAGCAGGGACTATCAAGCCTGCATGAACCGAAATTCCTGAGGAACAATTGCAGAACCTCGCTGAATCCACACCACAGAGACCTGAGGCTGTTCTGCAGGTAAAAGGGGGTCCTACCCTGTACTAGATATCTACCTAATAATGTGCATGTTTATGTATGTATAAAACCATGCTGTAGCTGCCGTTCGCTGCTTAACAAATACTCCAGAGCATCAGTAACAGTTCAAATTAGTCTGTTTGTGCTGCTTCTGAGAAACTGAGATGAACTCTCATCCCCTGAGACGGACAGCGCAGCCAGAGAAAGGGGGAAGAGGGGATTGGCTGGAAATGGGAAGATGAATGGGGGGAGAGAAAAGAAATGAAGGAAGAGACAGAAACAGATGGCGTGTGCGGTGGTGCCAGTTTGGGTGATTTTACTCTGCAGAATTTGGACTTCGCATCGCCGTTGTTTGTGTGTACAGGCTGCTCAGTTCATTTTTATTCCTTCAAGTAAAATGGAAAATAACCAGAGAGAAAGGCAGGGGTAGTATTTTACAATGAAGATGGAGGGAGGGGTAGAGAGATGGATTGAGAGGGAGAGTGAGAGAATGAGAGGTGTGTGCGTGCGCGTGTGCACGCCAGGTTGTGAGATGAACAGTGTCCTGTAGTGAACTTATTTTAAAGGAAGCCCGTACAGTGACTGTTTCTGTGTTATTTCTGGTCACTGACGGATTTCCTTAAACAGAACATTGCTCCTGACTCCTGTCCTGAGCTCACCTGCGACCTCCTATTTCTCTCTGCTGATGACATGCTGCCACCTGCTGGACAGAAAGGGCTAGTGCAGCAGAACTGCTGTTATTTGTCCATCATGAAGAGCGCCATCTCTCTTTCAGAATCTTGCTTATGGCTGTTTAAACTGCCTGAGAGAGAGGAAGTTCTGTTTGTATTGTTTTTTTGCTTTTTTTTATTTTTAGAACAAGCAAGATGCAGTTGGCAGAAATCATAATCGACAGTGCCACGGATTTTGCACGGATTTTCATGGCACCAAAACTCATATAAAGGCCCAGTCTTCTTCTGCCTCTCTTCACCCTGGTTTCCTCTTCCTCTCTCTCTCCCTCCATCTCTCTCCCCCTGTCACTTTTCCTCTCTCACTCTCTTCCTTTGTCTCTCCCTCCCTCCATGTCTCTCTCACTCTTCCTCTCTTCCTGTTTCTCCTTCTCTCCCTCTGTGTCTGTCTCTCCCCTGTCTTGGATCCTCACCTGTCTGCCGGTGAACAGACCTGACATCGAGGAGGAGGGGACACGCCTAACTTTAAAAACCGAGGCTTGCTGAGGGGGGAAAAATAATATGTGCATTTTTATTTGTGCTGCTTCATGAAATGCCGTTGCCATAGCGATAACCTCCTGGTGATTGCATGCTGAGAGAGAGAGAGAGAGGGGGGGGGCGTGTGAGAGAGAGAGAGTGAGAGAGAGGGGGGGGGGGGGGCCCAGAGGAGCGCTCTCGGTCGTCCCGCGGGGAAAGTCTAGCCGGAGCCGCGACTCGATGAATCCTCCCTGCATCTCCGCCCCGCTGCGCGCTGTGACCTGGAAGAACCCTCTCAGACGCTCATACTGCACGGGTTCCATTTCCCAGCATGCTCAGCTGCCCCCGAGTCTTTCTTTTGTTCCATTCCGCTGACAATCCTGAAAGCTCTTTGAGCTCCATAATGGTTATAATCATAAAAATAACCATAACAATAATATCTGCGTGTATTCACCGATACTGACAAATAATTTGCACAATTTTCTCCTTGTACATTTCACCCTGGACTGGAGCTCCAAGTTCTCCACTAGTGTGAGGGAACAGAAGGTCAAACGGGGTTTTTCAGAAGTGGACTCTGTTGAGCAGCTAGTGAAATATGTGAAATTGAGACGTGTGATGCTGTGAGATCTTCTCTCCAGCAGGTGGCGCCTAATTCACGTGGGATCAGTGTGCTTTCAGTGAAGGATTATTCAGGGATGGAGCCGTATGGGTGTTTTGCTCGCTGTGTGAACTCTGTGACACTGGCAGGTGGGGCGGGGGAAGTTTTATTCTCACCTGTACGCTTCACCTGTGGGAGAAGCTGTTGATGACTAAGCGCTTTTGTTTCCGAGCACCTGCTTTTGTGTCCGTTTCAAACGAGACCTGGAAGGGGGTTTCCTGCTTCTGCTAAATCAAAACCAAACAGGAATAAACCAGAGAATTTAACTTTTTCTTTTTGTTCTTTTTAAAAATGTAATTAGGCAGTGATCTGTGGCTCATGAGAGAAACGCTCTATGGAAATATAATTCTGTTTCATGCAACTGTAAAGGTGCAATATGACTAATATGATTTCATTTAATTAAAATTTCATTCTGCTACTGCCACTCAGATTGGCCAATAACAGTATTTCCACACCAAAAGTCTTCTGCCTGAACATTGTAAATGTAGTGTGTGTTTTTCATGGTAACAGGAAAAGGACTCCAAAGACATTCAGGGACACTTTAAACTTTTGTAAATTTGAATTTTTTATTATTAAATTTGCATAAAAGTATAACAAAATTGGCAAAACGGTACAGTAAATATTGCTACATAACCTTTTAAAAAGATTTTTTCAAACAAAATTTGATCACGCGCTAAATGGCATCTCTACGGTTTGCAGTTTCTTTTTGTTTCTTTTTTGCAGTTGTGCAATTTTAAAAAATGAGGAAAATGAGGGTATAACATCACTATCTGACTGACACATGGAAATACAGTCATGTGACTCAGTTATCGTTTGCACCTAAGGAAGTCTGGCTGGGAGATCCGTCTGTACAGTACAGCGTCTGCGTAGAAAAACAAGCTGGGAGAGTCCACCAGCACTGATCACACCCCCCCTCCACCCGCACCCCCCCTCCACCCGCACACCTTCTCCCCCCGCACACCCTCCTCTCTGCTCCTGGCTTAAAAATTAAAAAAAAGTAAAAAAATCCTGGAAATCTTTTCATTTGGTCTGTGTAACGCAAAAGTCTAAGGCAACGGTGGGGGTGGGGGGCGGGATTTAAACATGTGGAGAGTAGGGAGGCAGGAGGACCCAAAACTTCCCTAAACTGCTGGGGCACCATGCAGGCCAGCCACCACCAGCGGTGTTGCGTGGGTTGGGAGGATGGTGTTGGGTAGTGTTGGAGGTAGTGGGTGGGGGTTGAAGTGGATTAGGGATGGTGTTGGGTAGTGTTGGAGGTGTAGTGGGTGGGGGTTGAAGTGGATTGGGGATGGTGTTGGGTAGTGTTGGAGGTAGTGGGTGGGGGTTGAAGTGGATTGGGGATGGTGTTGGGTAGTGTTGGCGGTGTAGTGGGTGGGGGTTGAAGTGGATTGGGGATGGTGTTGGGTAGTGTTGGAGGTAGTGGGTGGGGGTTGAAGTGGATTGGGAATGGTGTTGGGTAGTGTTGGAGGTAGTGGATTGGGGATGGTGTTGGGTAGTGTTGGAGGTAGTGGGTGGGGGTTGAAGTGGATTGGGGATGGTGTTGGGTAGTGTTGGAGGTAGTGGGTGGGGGTTGAAGTGGATTGGGGATGGTGTTGGGTAGTGTTGGAGGTTGAAGTGGATTGGGGATGGTGTTGGGTAGTGTTGGAGGTAGTGGGTGGGGGTTGAAGTGGATTGGGGATGGTGTTGGGTAGTGTTGGAGGTAGTGGGTGGGGGTTGAAGTGGATTGGGGATGGTGTTGGGTAGTGTTGGAGGTAGTGGGTGGGGGTTGAAGTGGATTGGGGATGGTGTTGGGTAGTGTTGAAGGTAGTGGGTGGGGGTTGAAGTGGATTGGGGATGGTGTTGGGAGAGTGGAGGTGTGTGTTGGTGTTGAGAGGGTGATGGTGCTGGGTGGATCTGGGAAGGCTGAGTGGGTCTTGTTATTGGGTGTTGTATTGGGGGGTGGAGGTGTTTGGAAGGAGATGGTGCTAGAGTCCAGGTTTTGGGTGGTGTTGGGTATTCGTGCTTAGTGTACTCAGCTGGACAGGGTTGCAGGATTCTGAGATGTAGAGTTTGAGTTTGGGATATGAGCAATGTTTGGGTCCAGTAGTAATGCTGAAGTGTTTGGATGCAGGGTGTGTGCGTGTGAGAAGTGTGTTTGTATTGTTTGGTTGTGAGGTGGCGTGTGTGTATGTGTGCCTGTGTATATGTGTACGTGTGTGTATGTGTGTGTGTGGTCTGTAAGGTATGTAGTGCATTCAGAGTATAATAAATAGTCACTGTGTGAGAGCACAGTATTGCCTGTGAACCTGTGCTATGAGCACCACACAGGCACAGGGTTCTGAGTGTAGCACGGTGCTGCTGTGCTGCACGCTGCTGAGGCTCCTGCGCGCAGTGTGGAGTTACTGTGCGGCTATTAAAGAGCCGCAGTGGTATTTTAACACAAGAGCTAGCGGAGTTCGTGTAAGAAACTAGCAAAACGACTTTTAAACACATTATTTATACTTGCATTTCTAACGGTATGCACATGATTAGAATCAAAGCTGAACACTTAGTTAGCAAAATTACTTTATTTTATATACTCTTACAAAGAGTATTAAAAACCAGCTCAATCCATCCTCACCACCCGATTACAAAAAAAAAGAAAAAACAATAAAAAAAATTGGTTGAAATGCTAAAAAGAAGTCTTACTGTTTTTTTGCTTTACAAAAAAAAGGAAACCTGCTCACATTTTGGAATATTAATTATCATTTACATCTTTAAAAAGTAAAAAGGGGGGGGGGGAGGGAGAGCAGTGCCTGCAGCTTTACTGTTCAGAAATGGGGGTGGGGGGGTATTTGGGGTGTTTCTGAGACCATGTGGCAGTCGACAGACCCAACTATGATCAGTGGATAACACCCCCCACCCCCCTATAAAACGTATTAAGATTTGAATAATTAAGCTAATCACATGTTCAGAACATCAGACCTTACTCTGGGTCCCCTACACCTGGAAAGCCTTAGCACAGCTGATCATTAAAGCACCTGATTAGTCTGACCTCACCTGCTTATTGGATCTGCACTGGTTTGGGATTTTGAGGAGAAAATGGAAAAAACCCTGCGGCTCTCCAGGATCAGGGTTTGGGGACCCCAGCACTCTCCAGGACCAGGGTTTGGGGACCCCAGCACTCTCCAGGATCAGGGTTTGGGGACCCCAGCACTCTCCAGGATCAGGGTTTGGGGACCCCAGCACTCTCCAGGACCAGGGTTTGGGGACCCCAGCGGACCCTATGGCTCTCCAGGACCAGGGTTTGGAATTCCTGTACTACACTATCAAACTGCAAGTGCTGGAGTACTGAAGTTCTGGAGTAGCAATGGTAGGATTATAAAAGGCCTCTTCCTTCCCGTCATCGTCTGATCTGTGTGTGTGTGTGTGTGTGTGGCACTGTGTCCTCAGACTACATACTCACTACTTACTTTGTGTACTCGGTGTGTATTCACTACATACTCACTGTGTGGTCAATGCTTACTCACTATATACTCAGTTTACTCCCAATGCACTCGTTAATCACAGTTTTCTGTGTACTTAGTGCTTTCTCACCACGTACTTAGTGTGCACTCACTGCCTACTATGTACTCAGTATGTACTCAGTGTTAACTCACTATCTATTCACTAGAGCTACTCAGCACTGTGTACCCCCTACATACACAGCATTCTCTGCTAGTATGTACTACTGATTACTCACTATGGCTACTTAGTCCTGTGTGCGTACTCACTGTGTACTCTCTGTCTACTCACTCCTATGTACTCAGTTTACTCTTTACGTACTCACTATGGCTACTCAGTCCTGTGTACTCACTACGTACTCACTGTGTACTCACATCTTACTATACACTCACTGTGTACTCACTATGGCTACTCAGTCATGTGTACTCAGTACGTACTCGCTGTGTAAATGCTGTGGCTGCACAGTGCGGAATGGTACTCAAACAACACGTCCGTCACACTGAAGAGTCCCCTGAAGAGGAGGTCTGAACGCTGGGGTCCCCCCCCCCCCCCCCCCCCGCCCCCTCAGCACCATGCAGGGATTGTGGGATTGCACATTTTGCAGAAGGGATGGGGTTAAGGGGTGAGGAGTTGGGGTTACGCGATTAAGGGTTCAGGGTTTAGTGTTAAGAGGTTGGTGTTTAAGGGGTCGATGGTTCAGCGGTTTTGGGTCAGAGGTTAAGGAGGCCAGGTTTACAGGGTAAGGACTGCATTGGTCCAGGGATCAGGGGTTACCTGGTCAGGGGTTATTCAATCAGGGATTACAAGGGCCGGGTTGTATGGGGTCAGGGGTTATGGCATTGGGGTTGGCAGTTAAGAGGTAGGGGTTCAGGGGTCAGAGATTAAGGGTTAAGGTCTACTTTGGGGGGAGTTGGGGTTAAGGGTCAGATTCAGGGGTCAGGGATTAAGTGGTGAGCTCTATCTTCTTTGGGGGGGGAGTGTTTGGGTTAAGGGTCAGATTCAGGGGTCAGGGATTAAGGAGTGAGCTCTATCTTCTTTGGGGGGAGTGTTTGGGTTAAGGGTCAGATTCAGGGGTCAGGGATTAAGGAGTGAGCTCTATCTTCTTTGGGGAGTGTTCGGGTTTTTGGGGGCAGAGATTCAGGGGTCGGGGATTAAGGGATGAGCTCTATCTTCTTTGGGGGGGGGGGTGTTTGGGTTTAGGGGGCAGATTCAGGGGTCAGAGATTAAGGGGTGAGGTCTATCTTCTTTGGAGGGGTGTTGAGTTTCTGCATGCCTCGCACCTTCTCCAGCAGCGCAGCCACAAAATCCTGCAGGAAACAGGAAGTGAGCAACCAAGAGGGAGGAGGGCAGGATACATTTTCACTGTTACGCGGTTTGTGTGTGTGTGTGTGTGTGCGTGCGTGTGCGTGAGAGAGAGTGTAAGTGTATGTTTGTGCTTGTGCGCGCAGTGTGAGTGTGTATGTGTGTGAGTGTGAGAGAGAGTGTAAGTGCATGTTTGTGCTTGTGCGCGCGGTGTGAGTGTGTGTATGTGTGTGAGTGTGAGAGAGAGTGTAAGTGCATGTTTGTGCTTGTGCGCGTGGTGTGAGTGTGTGTATGTGTGTGAGTGTGAGTGTCTGCCATATTACCCTAATGTGATGTGATGTCTTATTGCTTCCCCCTAATTAGGCCAGGTGGGAGCACCTGTTATTTATCTGTACCTTGAATGCTGATCTGCGTTCCATAGAGGGAAATGCAAATTTTATTCCTTTTAAACAGTGAAAGTGAATTTATCCAATTAACTGCATAAGAACTAGAAGGGAAGCGTGGTCATGTGGTTCCATTCAATTCTGTTCAATTCAATTCTTCTGCATGTGGCACCACTACAAGATGGCGAAAAAGAGCCAGTTTGAGAAGGCGGTTTCCCTTCTAGTTCTTATGTAGTTCAGTGGAATTATCCATAAAGTGGACAAGTTTCTCAAAGCATTTTATCATCCAGAAATTGTACAATTTTGCTGAAGTATTTTATGTCAAGACCAAAAAACAATTTTGGGTGAATGCTGAATTTTTCACTTCATTTTCTCTGAAAAACATGGAGCACTGAACTTTGACGACGGCAGCGGACTTCAAAATACTAAATAAAATATGTCCTGTTTCTGTTTCCACATCCTTAGCCTTCAGAATTTTCCCGTTAAAACGAGCAAGCCATTTATGGCATGGAATGCAGGGGTAGGGGGGGCATAGTTAACTATGGATTGAGTCTGATTCTCCAGGGGAGGTTGTGTGTATGCAGGTTTGACCCGGTTGTGCGGAACAAAACCCTCACTGTTGTTGATGTGGGCCCACGTGTGTCAGAGAGCGCAGGTTTGTGAATGCAAACGTGGACGCTAAGTCCGAGGCGCTTTAGGTACAGACTCTCCTCTGTGTGAGCAGAATCGCTCCTTAAGAGGATGAATAACGGCAGCACGTTTCTGCACTTACATCCGTGGGCTTGTAGCAGTCCACCAGCAGGTCCTGCAGGCCAAAGGAAACACAGGGTGAGAAATATGCAGTCATGTGATGTGCTGGAACTCGTAAACTCCTCAGGCGATATATCAATCCCACAATGCCCCTCTCCGCGTGGTGCCGTACCTTCACCCTGATGGCTCGCTCCTTGTCGCTGGGCATGTCCAAGAGCTCATCCACATCGATCTCCAGCTCTGGAATGGCCTCCTCCTGAAGCAGGTGCACACACACACACACACACACACACACACACACACACACAGCAGGCAGGGGGAGAAGGAGGGAGGGTGATTTTAGCAAAACTGAGGAGTGTAGGTGTAGACCTTTCACAGCTGGCTGGCCCTCCCAGCAGTGCTGTCGCCATGACGACACTTCCTCCGTTAAACTCGCTAAGTGATTCACCGCGGGACACAAAGTTCCTTTCCCTGAAAACTTAATTCCTGAAAACGTCTTAATTCCAGGAACTAAGACGACCGCCAGCAGGGTCGCCATCTGATGCATAAAACATGATGACTTCCTGTTTCCTCTTTTCCAGAAAACATTTAATTACTTATTGTGGTTTTTATGTTTCCATTTCGCTCGGTAAGTGAAGCTCTGCATTTTTCAATCCATTGCTCAGCATTTTCTCTGTGCATTTTTAAGCTGGTGCTGGAGCCTGTCCCAGCAAGCATTAATGCACCCATGCAGGTATACACCCTAAACAGGTCGCCAGTCCATCGCAGGGCACACACACCACTCACTCACACACTTGTATCTAGGGGCAATTCAGAGTCTCTAATTGACTTAGCCTGCATGTCTTTGGACTATGGGAGGAAACTGGAGTACCCGGAGGAAACCCACGCAGATACGAGGAGAACATGCAAACTCCACACAGAAAGGGCCCAGGCGGGGATTCAAACCCACTGCCTTCTTGCTGTGAGGTGAACGTGCTACCCACTGCGCCACCCTGCCGCCCTGCCGCCCTGCTGTGCCTTTTTACAGTTAATTCAGTTTCATTCAGCTCATTTCATTCAGTCGCTGAATCGGCACACACAGCTGCCTCAGTCGCTTTACATAAAACTCCTTAACTTTTTGTCTCGCCAGCTGTCCTCTCTCTCTCTCCCTCCCTCTCCCCCTCTCTCTCTCTCTCTCTACCTCTTCCTCCCTGTTGTTGGTAAGGGCCCGGGGTTTATTGGGGGTATTGGCTGAACATAGTTCTAATCTCACTCTCTATGGAGCCACTACCTCCCCCCTCCTCTTCTCTTATTTTTTTTTTTGCTCTCTTCTGCTCTCCCCCTTTCTCTCCCTCGTTTCCTCCCTCTGTTCCTCTCCATAACAGGATGGGCAGGACCCCCTCTTTGTGTCTCTAAACAGACAGCGCTACACACTCTCTCTTCCTGCATCGCGTTCACTGACCCCAAAACAGCTGGAGCAGAACTGATATCACATACAATCAGGGATGGGTTTTCCTCTAGATTTCCTCCATATAGATCCTAAAGCAAACGGTAAACCGATAAATTCTTTAAAATAAAGAACTGACGAGAAAGCAAATAACGACATAAAAGATCTTTTTTTTCTATGTAGGCAAAGAAATTGAAGAATTTTATTGTTTAATTTCATTGTTTAAATTATACTTCATACTTAAATTTTATAATGCTTCTCATTTGGTATTTTGACCGAGTTTAACGTTAGCTAGCTTGCTAACGGTACCTAGTTTATTTATGTGAAGTTGTGTTGCACCGAAATGAGGCACCAAAATCAGTTCTTGTGGGTATGGCATGCATTGGTGCCTGTTGGTTATCCTGTGAGTGGCCACTTCCTGTTGCGATCGATAATGCATGGCGCATGGCGCATGTCGCATGCCGCATGGTGCCGGGCAGGGGTCGTCCCGGCCGCAGAGGGCGCGGGGGTGCAGTTGCCATGGCTGCAGGCCGCAGCTCTGGCGCAGATTAATTGGCACAGAAACAATCAGACTCATTTACAGATGAGTGATTAGAATTAAAGAGCCACAGTTCAGCCTTCTGTCTCATACCGTCCTGCTTTCCTCTCTCTCTCTCTCCCTGCTTCTTTCCCTCCTTTCCTCCCTATCTGTCTTCTTCTTTCCCTCTCTCCCTTTCTCGTGTCCTCCCTCCTTCCCTATCTGCCTCATTCTCTCTCCCTGCTTTCCTCCCTGCCTCCCTCTCTCCCTCCCTCTCTCTCTCCCTCTTTCCCTCCCTCTCTGCCTCCCTCTGTCCCTCCCTCTGCCTCCTTCTCTCTCCCTGCTTCCCTCCCTCTCTCCCTCCCTCTCTCTTTCTCCCTCTCTCCCTCCCTTTCTCTCTCTCTCTCTCCCCCCCTCCCCCTCTTTCCCTCTCTCTCTCCCTCCGTCTCTCTCCTTTCTCCCCTCCAGAGTGTGGCTTCCCAGACCAGCTGTCACTGCACCTGTGTCCACAGATATGCATGCGCACGTGTGTGTGTGTGTGTGTGTGTGTGTGTGTGTGTGTGTGAGTGTGAGTGTATAGGACCATGTGCTAGGAGAGACAAAAGAAAGAGGTAAGGAGGAAAGCAGAGAGGGGCACCAATCACACATCCTTTATCTCAGTACTGAGGTCTCCGACTAATCACACATCCTTTATCTCAGTACTGAGGTCTCCGACTAATCTCAAATCCTTTATCTCAGTACTGAGGTCTCCGACTAATCACACATCCTTTATCTCAGTACTGAGGTCTCCGACTAATCTCAAATCCTTTATCTCAGTACTGAGGTCTCCGACTAATCTCAAATCCTTTATCTCAGTACTGAGATCTCCGACTAATCTCAAATCCTTTATCTCAGTACTGAGGTCTCCGACTAATCACACATCCTTTATCTCAGTACTGAGGTCTCCGACTAATCTCAAATCCTTTATCTCAGTACTGAGATCTCCGACTAATCTCAAATCCTTTATCTCAGTACTGAGGTCTCCGACTAATCACACATCCTTTATCTCAGTACTGAGGTCTCCGACTAATCTCAAATCCATTATCTCAGTACTGAGGTCTCCGACTAATCTCAAATCCTTTATCTTGCTGCGGATTGCTGGGTCAATGCATATTCAAAACACGATGTTCTTTTTTTTTTTCTTAAAAAGTCACAAAAAACCCCATGAGCAGATTGGATGTGGGGGTGGGACACAGGTAGGGGTGGGTTACAAGGCCACGTGAGCAGATGAAGGCGAGGGTGAGAATGAGTCACGGGGGGGCAGTTTGAATAACAGACCCCCCGCTGATGAAATGTGCTTTTCGGCACTGTTGTGCTGTTGCAGCTGTACTGTGGAATCCAATAGCAGCAGGTTAGCGTGTCTTATTACGCTGTTTGTGTGTTAGCGAGAGAAACATCGCCCCTTCAAAAAACACGGCCAAGTGTTTGTGTGAAGAGCCGATTTAGAGGATCAGCTGACGAGAAGGCTGTTTTAGGATGATTTCTGAATATGCTTTTGGTCACATCTGCCCAGCGTAGAGACTCCTGATTTACTTGCTGAATCTGAGACAGAATCAGGAGTCTCTACACTGGGCTGAGTCAGGAGTCTCTACACTGGGCTGAATCAGGAGTCTCTACACTGGGCTGAGTCAGGAGTCTCTACACTGGGCTGAGTCAGGAGTCTCTACACTGGGCTGAATCAGGAGTCTCTACACTGGGCTGAATCAGGAGTCTCTACACTGGGCTGAATCAGGAGTCTCTACACTGGGCTGAATCAGGAGTCTCTACACTGGGCTGAATCAGGAGTCTCTACACTGGGCTGAATCAGGAGTCTCTACACTGGGCAGAATCTACACTCTACCTTTTATCCAGACCAGCAGAGGGGGGGCAGGGGGGGGCTTGGGGGGGTGCTCGTTAAGCTGACTCGTTAAGGTGCCTCGTTAAGACGGAAGCTTTTGTTAAATTCTGGGCGTAAACGGCTTTGTGAGCGAGGCTGAGGCTTTGGCTTGTGGAGGGGGTGAGGGGGTGAGGGGGTGTGGGGGTGAGGGGGTGTGTGTGTGTGTGTGTGTGCATGTGTGGTCCCAGCCTCCCCCCCCCCCCCCCCATTTTGTGCCCTCACTCTGCCCCTCATCTACTACAGCACCTGAGCCTGAACTTCCATCGCATAATTTAAACCCTCCCAGATTGAATGTGAAGTCTGCCCATCGGAAAACCTCAGAGCTATTTTTCATTCTCACCTAAATGCTGAGCCTCATATTAAAAAGGTAGTGCAATCTTGCCACCATAAGCTCAGGACCGTAGCTAAGATTCTGCCCTGTTTATCTTTTTCTGACAAGGAGAAGACGATACATGCTTTTGTCTTGTCTTTATTAGATTACTGCAAATCTCTCTACGCCAGGCTGAAGTAATCATGCTCTGTCTCGGCTCCAGCTTGTTCAAAATTCAGCCGCAAGATTTTATTTAAGAGCAGAAAAAAGGGCACATATCACCCCAATCCTTGCCAAACTCCACCGCCTTCCTGTTATTTTTAGAAGTGATGTAAAAAATGTATTATTTACTTTTAACGCTTTGCCTGGCCGAGCACCTTCCTATATTTCTGAGCCTTCAGTGCCGTACCCTGGTGGAGATTCCTGCTGGAATTCGGTGATGGTCTATCCAGCCATCAACCATCTTGTTGCCAGGTTGATCATACCAGCTGGACCAGCTTAGAACCAGATTGGAACCCAGTGGAATGTCCACCCGGGTACAGTTCTAGGAGACTGCTCAGGCCCTCACACAGTGATCTTCTTACTGTCCCGTGCTCCAGACTAAAAACTACAGGTGATAGATCCTTCTCTGTGAGGCTCCAAAGCTCTAGAGTTCACTCCCTGTTAGAAAGGCAGGTGACAGTTTTAAGTCACATTTAAAAACACATTTTTTAGATTGCCCTTTGGGTGAATTATGTTTTCATTTTATGTTATAATCAGTTTATCTTATTGAATATATCAATATTCTCTTACCCTTTTCAATGCCATGTATGTTTTGTAGGTCTAATTATACCTTAATGTGTTATTTTAGTTTTTATTTTATCCTATTTTTCTATTGTTTTCTAAGTGCTTTGAACGGCATGTTCTGAAAAGTGCTATACGAATGAAGTTGTTATTATTATTAAGTCATTGTTGGTCTCGGTGATGTCACAATGGACACTTCCTTTTGTTGGGCCTACAGAATTCCACATATGAAGCAGAAGTAGGGTGGGCGGAGCTACCGAGAAAGATCACCATGGAAACGTGAGTACTGAACAAAGCAGTAGTTTAGTCTATGTAGGTATGTCTCTTTTGGACATGCACGATTTTCAGAGTGCACAAACCATAGTGTAGCATAGATTAATGAGTAGTCTTGGGTTCCACAGCTTTTAATTAGGAAACCATTTAAACAAACTAACCCTTTACCTGTCTAAAGCCATTTTCCCATGCATTCCAGTGTGGCTTGGCTGTGGGATTCAGCTCTGTTCCAGCTAAGTGGCCACAGCAGTTTCACACCAGACTTGAGCACGAGTGAGTGCGGTGTCTCATCACTAGAGGAAGACGCACTCCTGTGGACGTTCAGAGGCCTTGAAAGCAAGACCTTCGTTCCGGAGGAAAACCTCCCACCAGCTTGTCTGCAGGGTTAGTGGCCAGCAGCAGCAGCAAGGATGTCCTCTGCAGAAGAGCAATGTTTTTGGGGTGTGGGGGTGTGAGGTGGAGTTTGGGGGGTTCAGGGTCTGCTGTTGCTCTGCTACTGTGCTGTAAGCAGCCCAGACGTGTCCCTGTTGAAACTCCTTTTCGGGGTCACCAGTGTGCTCCAGAGACTTCACCATTATGAACCCCTATAATCAGGAGCAGCAACAATCAACTGCCAATCCAGGATCTGATGTTGCTTGGCTATCTGCAGCAACATGCTACAGTTACTTCAAATCTGTCAATCAGTTACTAGATTAAACACTACATCCTTGTTTTGCGTTCTCTTTCCAAATAGGAATCATCTTTACTGACTGAGCTGCTCTATAGGGCCCAGCCTGTGCTTGTGGTCTGTAGCTGCCCTGAATTACTTTCAATACTCAAAGATTTTCTCCCTGATCCATATCAGGGGTGTGACAAACTATTTTTAGCAGGAAAGGGCTAAGAGGCAACCATGGGGTGTTGTGTTAGAGCCGTTTGCCAGCGAGGGGACTTCCTGTGAGCTCGGCCGAGTGCTCTGGATGAGAGACACGTGGTGACATCACTTCCTGCGCAGAAGGATTCAGACCTCGCATAATGGCTGCATTACGCCGGGCTTATTTTAGCCTGTCTCTGCATTCAGCCTGAGCTCGCCGGGAGAGCAGAGGAGGCGCCAGGACCTGTGCCACTGCTGCGGCTCGCAGCCACACACAAGCCTACCAACAACCTGGGTGCTATGGCAGCAAACAGCCACTAGGGGACACAGCTACTCAAATAAAATGCTTAATAATCAACACTGTCACAATCATTCAGTCGCAAATACACATAAAGTAACTGTGCTGGCAAATCAATATAATGCAACCATGCTGAAGTATTTCAGTAAAACACATACAAGCGTTTGATTTCCCTTAAGAATCCGAATAACATACATTTTTAATTCAATTTTAATCATTTTAAAGTTTGAGGTTTTCTTTTGTTCTTTTTTGCTTTGTTTTGTTTAGATAAGCAAAGTGAGCTACTGAAGAGCCTTTGGGTTTGTTCTGTGTAGGTTAACACAAAGCAGAGGCGGAGGGGAGCTGGAGGGAGCTGTGCTCAGACACCAGGCGCTGTTTTATGCAGAGAAGCGGCTCTGCCAGGCGGGTCATGAGGTTCAGACCCTCAGCGAGTTGAAGCTCGGGCTTGACGCAGTGCTGGATGCTGTCCAGTCCGTCTGCTGTCAGGTGAAGTAGCCTGTCGGCGAATGGCAGGTCTGAATGGCCTCAATGGCTCGTTTCCATCAGCAAACACCCTTAATGCAGAATGTCTGCCCCACGTGAGGACCGGATTCGGGGGCAGGGAGGACAGTAACGGAATCCGGGTAACCTTGCTCTCCCCCTGGTCACCAATCCTGAATCCCCACCCCGGCAATCCTGAATCCCCACCCCGGCAATCCTGAATCCCCACCCCGGCAATCCCAGTTTCCATCTTAAATGGTTCCGGCTGACCACTCTTATGACTCTTTTCTTTCTCAGGTTAAATTGCCAGGGCGTCATTCAGCAGATCACCTGGAGACTTCTGGAACAGAAGCCCCAATCCTTCCTAAGGGGTGAGGGATAAGGGCGAATATGGTAACCAAGGGGAACAAACAGAATTACATTTTTCGACCTCAGAGTGCACCAGGCATGATGCCCCGGAACCCTGCCTGTGCCCCCCCAAAGCACCCCCCCCCCCCCCCCCCCCCAAAGCTGCATCAGCCCTGCCCAAATGTGGGACACACCCTTGAGAAGCATAGCCATATTCCACGCTGTTTGATGTGGGTGCTCATGAAAAGTTGCATGTAAATGCATTGCCCCTCACAATTAGGTAACTGTATGGCAATAGCGACCCAGATTCAGTGAGTTATCCTCCAAGCGCACGATATTAAAGTGCTGAAATACGCCTCTTTCATGCACCCCGTATAGGTGCATAGATGCGAGTTAGTATTAAAAGTACAACGTGCCCCAAAATGGACAGGAAGTAAGCATCTGTTCCCTCTTTAATCACTTCTCCGATCAAAGTTCATTCAGAGCAGGCTTTAATGGTTTTTTCACCAAAAAAGGAGGAACTTATTGTTGATATTAACAATTAACAATGCAGGGAAGAATGAGCGTGAGGTATGTTTATACAAGCTGAGATTCTCCTTCCTGTTTTTCTGTCATTAAAGCGTATGTGCGTGTGTGTGTGAGAGTGTGTGTTGCAAGAGCAGACCAGTACTGGAAAAAAAGGAGCGAGGAATCGCTAAGGTAGAAAGATGATGTCAGTGCTATAATGGTGCTCCACCGAGAGCGCGAGCCAAGAAAACGCCTTGCCCACGTGTTCTTTTGTCACAGTGCAGCTGGTCCGCGGCTCCCTGCGTTTTGCTGGTCTCGGCTCCCGCGCTGCAATCTCAGGTCTATTTTACATGGCGTTTAAGACACCGCCGTAGTCCAATAAATCAAGGCACACTCAATCTGGCGTTTAACATTTCTTACATCTAACGTTTGGAAACGTGGAATTAATCTTCGAGACGGAACATAAAACGTATAAACGTAAATACACTCCCGTTGCCTGCATCTGACGTGACCTTTATATAGTTATAAAACTATGATTTAAAAAGGCTGTCGATATGAGCCATACAATGGTCCCAGCCTTTTATTTCCCACAAAGAATCTTGAATTGTCTTGTAAGACCCTCAGTTAATCTTTCCGATTAGACAATTCATTTTAACGGCACGACTGTGTGACGATCCTTCGCTCCTATTTTTAATATTTCAGCACCGATCTAAACAGAAATATCTGACATCTGCGGCCACAGGCTCGCGGCAGTACATCTGTCATCCCAAGTGTTCCGCTGCACAGTAGCAAATGTCGAAGTCCAGCGCAACGCAAGGAACTCTCACACAGCTGCCCCTCTGGCCTGCAAACGCAGGCTACTGGCATGGCCCAAATCAAGTATGCACAGACGACTACGTGAAATAGATATTTGTCGAGCTACATCACTACATTATTAGCATGTTGCAACACCGGACCCATGGTCATTTTATGTGCAGGCGATTTTAGACAATACTAATATGTTGGGAGGGGCAGGTGCCATTCAATGAAATATCTATAGCTGTTAGCAAGATGATACCCACTAGTGGCATGGATTATAGTGAATTGTACATGCAATTGTACATTATTATGTACATATTACAAAACGTAATTATGCATTCTTCATAATATCCCGTGAGAAATGCAGCATATTAATACAAACTGAATCCACAAAAAGAACAGCATCACCGTGTCACCTGCCATACCTCGCAGTCGTACAGATCCGTCAGTTGATCTATGATCCACTCCTCCAGGTTCAGTCTCTTCCTCAGCTCCTTGCGGTCGTATTTAACGGTCACGCGGCCCTGCTTCCGAACTGGAACGTCGGAATCGTCGGTTCCGGATGGTGTTTGAAAATACACCCGAGGTTGCGGGTTTGCTTCGGCGCTGGTCACCGTCGCCATGGTCCCACGGCGTCCTCAGCGAGCGTTCAGCGTCTTCACAGAACCCGGGTGTGAATATGGACGCACTTTGTCTTATTCTATGTTGTTGCTTATTTTTATTATATATATTTTTTGTTATTTGGTGCTGCTGCTCTTATACCAGCTGCTCACAGTAGGCTGTAACAAAGAAATTCGCTATTGTTCCCGTCTTGCGAAATAAAACATTTGGCACATCTGAGAAATTGCAAATTTGTAAGTATACAAAACGTGTAAAACAAAGCTCCTGAATATTGAAAAAAGTGGTGTATTACAATTGTTTAAAAATTATGCGTAGAAAAAATGTCCCAGAATAAATCAAATCGCGACTGTCATTCTTCAGATAGTCTTATACTGTTACAGGAAGTCACCGCCGTTTTATTTGCAAACGTATCCCTTTCGTTTAGTAGCGTCTAAAAACTATTGGAAATGGTTTCATTCTGCAGCTGTTTGGCACTGAGTGATTGAATAAATTAACTACTAACATTTACAAAGTATAAAATGATCCCTGCATAAATTGAATATAAATATTCTGTGCATCATAACTCACAAATTTATTTATAACGCTAATTGTCCCTTGTCCCGTCTTTTTTTAAAAATCTTTCTTCGTTCCTTCCTCTCTCTTCCTCGCGTCGCTCGCGCAGAATGTCAGATAATGCGGCCCCCTCCTCCGTCTGTCACATTCATTTCCCGTCTAAAGCGCATGCGCGCACTTAAAGCCGTCGCTCCAACATTGATTGTGTGTTAGGAATAGTTTTCCATGGTCCGACTTATAACGGCTGGCTGCGCCTACAGTACGACTTCAAGTGTGAACACGTCTTCTCTCCAAGTTTGGCCTTCTACGGTAATCCACCAGAGGACGAATGACATTCATTTGTGACCGTGCGTACTCTGGGAAAATGAATTATTCAATAACTGTCTGCGTCTGGAATTCACAGTCTGGTAAACATTGATATATCTCAATCTCTGGCTTTCTGTGCACTGCACATACAGTATGTTTATCTGTGTTCTGTAGTTTTTTCTTTAGAGTGCTACCTTTTTATGATAAACCAGACCACACATTAAAACTCACCTGCAGAAACACACGCATGCATGCACACACACACACCCGTGCAAACATACAAATACATGGACACACACACATTCACCCGCACACACACACAGCTACATGGACACACACACACTCACCTGCACCCCAACATTTCAGAGAAGAGCAGACACAGGTCTGCACCCCATCATTTCAGAGAAGGCCCTACCCTTGTCTCTCTGCCCCATGAATGAAAGGGTGCATTTACGGGGCAAACTCAAGTCCAAAAACAGACACACTTCCTGTCGTGTGCAGTTGCATCAGTGTTGGAAACCACAGTGTCTCTGATGAAAACGGGCATCGTTTTGTGCACAGAGGCGTTCTTGTCCAGGCACTCGGCATAAATTACCAGACATGGCCGCCCACAGTTCAGTACATGCTGATGGAATTTCAGTGCGGGCAGGGTCCAGGAATTCATCTGGACTATCCGAGTCCAGAATTCCTCGATCACAGGTGTGGCCCAGGCGCAGGTGCGTTATCTGCAATCAGCTGTGATCCTGTGGAGGTGGTACACCTCTGGTGTTGCAGAAGGACCCCTGAATGAGATGAAATACTTGAGCAATTGCTTACGTGCACACTAACGGGTAAAGACAATGCAAATATATTGCCACTAGAGGGAAACAAAAGCTCTTTTGCTTAGAGGGACAAAACACATTTTTATAAAAATAAAAAAAAAAACCATCTGATCTTACAAATGGTGACCAAGCTGCACTTGCTAATTATTTTCTTTTTTTTAAATTTCTGAATTAAACAACTAACTGGTTTTTAAATTTTTATTTTGGTGTTATAGATGTACAGGAAATCCTGTTTATGCAATAACCATGGTGAAATGCAATTTAAAAAATGCTTTTCATGAAAATTTTGATGAAAAATGCGAAATGTCAAAAAAAGGTAATTGCTTTTTGTAATACAATTGGATAGAAAAACGTGTTTGTGTGACACCCATGGTGAAATAAATCAATTAATATGTTTTTGAAGATTTTGTTAATTAATAGGCAAGTTCACAGCTGTGTTCAGCACCTTGAAGAACGGTTAGGACACAGGTTTGTTAATGATTTTGAACGAGTGAAATATTTTCTACAGTACCTTGGCTACCTATGGCCATTAAAGACATGTGCAATATATTCATATTTGTTCAAGAAATAATAATGTTTTTAAAAGACCTGAAGCATATCATTTTGCATTTGTATTATTGTATTCGTGATTTTTAATCAATTTTAAATGGGTTTTCTGAAGTTTTCCAATCTACCAATGGCTTCAATTAGGGTTAAGGGCCCAAACTAGGGTTAGGGTTGGGAAAACGGTAAGTCTGAGGGTAAAGGCAAGTTCACGGCTGTGTTCAGCAGCTTGAATAATGGTTAGGACACAGGTTTGTTAATGATTTTGAACGAGTTAAATATTTTCTACTGCAGCATGGGTACCTATGGCCATTAAAAATATTAGCAATATATAAAAAAATTTTCAAGGAAAAAATCGTATAAAAAGACCTGAAACATATCATTTTGCATTTGTATTATTGTATTCATGATATTTACCTTGATCTTTAATCAATTTTAAATGGGTTTTCTGAAGTTTTCCAATCTACCAATGGCTTCAATTAGGGTTAAGGGCCCAAACTAGGGTTAGGGTTGGGAAAACGGTAACTCTGAGGGTAAAGGCAAGTTCACGGCTGTGTTCAGCAGCTTGAATAATGGTTAGGACACAGGTTTGTTAATGATTTTGAATGAGTCAAATATTTTCTACTGTAGCATGGGAACCTATGGCCATTAAAAACATTAGCAATATATTAAAAAAATTTCAAGGAAAAAATCTTTTTAAAAGACCTGAAACATATAATTTTTCATTTGTATTATTGTATTCGTGATATTTTCCTTGATATTTAATAAGTTTTAAATGGGTTATCTGAAGTTTTCCAAGCTACCAATGGCTTCAATTAGGGTTAAGGGCCCAAATTAGGGTTAGGGTTAGGAAAACGGTAAGTCAGAGGGTAAAGGCAAGTTCACGGCTGTGTTCAGCAGCTTGAATAATGGTTAGGAGACAGGTTTGTTAATGATTTTGAATGAGTCAAATATTTGCTACCAATGTCTTCAATTAGGGTTAAGGGCCCAAATTAGGGTTAGGGTTAGGAAAACGGTAAGTCAGAGGGTAAAGGCAAGTTCACGGCTGTGTTCAGCAGCTTGAATAATGGTTAGGAGACAGGTTTGTTAATGATTTTGATTGAGTCAAATATTTTCTACTGTATCATGGGTACCAATGGCCATTAAGAAAATTAGCAATATATAAAAAAATTTTTAAGGAAAAAATCGTATAAAAAGACCTGAAACATATCATATTGCATTTGTATTATTGTATTTGTGATATTTACCTTGATTCTTAATAAATTTTAAATAGGTTATCTGAAGTTTACCAAGCTACCAATGGCTTCAATTAGGGTTAAGGGCCCAAATTAGGGTTTGGGTTAGGAAAACGGTAAGTCAGAGGGTAAAGGCAAGTTCACGGCTGTGTTCAGCAGCTTGAATAAAGGTTAGGACACAGGTTTGTTAATGATTTTGATTGAGTCAAATATTTTCTACTGTATCATGGGTACCAATGGCCATTAAGAAAATTAGCAATATATAAAAAAATTTTTAAGGAAAAAATCGTATAAAAAGACCTGAAACATATCATATTGCATTTGTATTATTGTATTTGTGATATTTACCTTGATTCTTAATAAATTTTAAATAGGTTATCTGAAGTTTACCAAGCTACCAATGGCTTCAATTAGGGTTAAGGGCCCAAATTAGGGTTTGGGTTAGGAAAACGTTAAGTCTGAGGGTAAAGGCAAGTTCACGGCTGTGTTCAGCAGCTTGAATAACGGTTAGGACACAGGTTTGTTAATGATTTTGAATGAGTCAAATATTTTCTACTGTAGCATGGGAACCTATGGCCATTAAAAACATTAGCAATATATTTAAAAAATTTCAAGGAAAAAATCTTTTTAAAAGACCTGAAACATATCATTTTTCATTTGTATTATTGTATTCGTGATATTTTCCTTGATATTTAATAAGTTTTAAATGGGTTATCTGAAGTTTTCCAAGCTACCAATGGCTTCAATTAGGGTTAAGGGCCCAAATTAGGGTTAGGGTTAGGAAAACGGTAAGTCAGAGGGTAAAGGCAAGTTCACGGCTGTGTTCAGCAGCTTGAATAATGGTTAGGAGACAGGTTTGTTAATGATTTTGAATGAGTCAAATATTTGCTACCAATGGCTTCAATTAGGGTTAAGGGCCCAAATTCGGGTTAGGGTTAGGAAAACGGTAAGTCAGAGGGTAAAGGCAAGTTCACGGCTGTGTTCAGCAGCTTGAATAATGGTTAGGAGACAGGTTTGTTAATGATTTTGAATGAGTCAAATATTTGCTACCAATGGCTTCAATTAGGGTTAAGGGCCCAAATTAGGGTTAGGGTTAGGAAAACGGTAAGTCTGAGGGTAAAGGCAAGTTCACGGCTGTGTTCAGCAGCTTGAATAACGGTTAGGACACAGGTTTCTTAATGATTTTGAATGAGTCAAATTTTTTCTACTGTAGCATGGGTACCTATGGCCATTTAAAAAATTAGCAATATATAAAAAATTTTTTAATGAAAAAATCTTTTTAAAAGACCTGAAACATATCATTTAGCATTTGTATTATTGTATTTGTGATATTTACCTTGATTCTTAATAAATTTTAAATGGGTTATCTGAAGTTTACCAAGCTACCAATGGCTTCAATTAGGGTTAAGGGCCCAAATTAGGGTTAGGGTTAGGAAAACGGTAAGTCAGAGGGTAAAGGAAAGTTCACGGCTGTGTTCAGCAGCTTGAATAACGGTTAGGACACAGGTTTGTTAATGATTTTGATTGAGTCAAATATTTTCTACTGTAGCATGGGTACCAATGGCCATTAAAAAAATTAGCAATATATAAAAAAATTGTCAAGGAAAAAATCGTATAAAATGACCTGAAACATATTGTTTTGCATTTGTATTATTGTATTCGTGATATTTACCTTGATATTTAATAAGTTTTAAATGGGTTATCTGAAGTTTTCCAAGCTACCAATGGCTTCAATTAGGGTTAAGGGCCCAAATTAGGGTTAGGGTTAGGAAAACGGTAAGTCAGAGGGTAAAGGCAAGTTCACGGCTGTGTTCAGCAGCTTGAATAACGGTTAGGACACAGGTTTGTTAATGATTTTGAATGAGTCAAATATTTTCTACTGTAGCATGGGTACCTATGGCCATTTAAAAAATTAGCAATATATAAAAAATTTTTTAAGGAAAAAATCTTTTTAAAAGACCTGAAACATATCATTTAGCATTTGTATTATTGTATTTGTGAAATTTACCTTGATTCTTAATAAATTTTAAATGGGTTATCTGAAGTTTACCAAGCTACCAATGGCTTCAATTAGGGTTAAGGGCCCAAATTAGGGTTAGGGTTAGGAAAACGGTAAGTCAGAGGGTAAAGGAAAGTTCACGGCTGTGTTCAGCAGCTTGAATAAAGGTTAGGACACAGGTTTGTTAATGATTTTGATTGAGTCAAATATTTTCTACTGTATCATGGGTACCAATGGCCATTAAGAAAATTAGCAATATATAAAAAAAATTTTAAGGAAAAAATCGTATAAAAAGACCTGAAACATATCATATTGCATTTGTATTATTGTATTTGTGATATTTACCTTGATTCTTAATAAATTTTAAATAGGTTATCTGAAGTTTACCAAGCTACCAATGGCTTCAATTAGGGTTAAGGGCCCAAATTAGGGTTTGGGTTAGGAAAACGTTAAGTCTGAGGGTAAAGGCAAGTTCACGGCTGTGTTCAGCAGCTTGAATAACGGTTAGGACACAGGTTTGTTAATGATTTTGAATGAGTCAAATATTTGCTACCAATGGCTTCAATTAGGGTTAAGGGCCCAAATTCGGGTTAGGGTTAGGAAAACGGTAAGTCAGAGGGTAAAGGCAAGTTCACGGCTGTGTTCAGCAGCTTGAATAATGGTTAGGAGACAGGTTTGTTAATGATTTTGAATGAGTCAAATATTTGCTACCAATGGCTTCAATTAGGGTTAAGGGCCCAAATTAGGGTTAGGGTTAGGAAAACGGTAAGTCTGAGGGTAAAGGCAAGTTCACGGCTGTGTTCAGCAGCTTGAATAACGGTTAGGACACAGGTTTCTTAATGATTTTGAATGAGTCAAATTTTTTCTACTGTAGCATGGGTACCTATGGCCATTTAAAAAATTAGCAATATATAAAAAATTTTTTAATGAAAAAATCTTTTTAAAAGACCTGAAACATATCATTTAGCATTTGTATTATTGTATTTGTGATATTTACCTTGATTCTTAATAAATTTTAAATGGGTTATCTGAAGTTTACCAAGCTACCAATGGCTTCAATTAGGGTTAAGGGCCCAAATTAGGGTTAGGGTTAGGAAAACGGTAAGTCAGAGGGTAAAGGAAAGTTCACGGCTGTGTTCAGCAGCTTGAATAACGGTTAGGACACAGGTTTGTTAATGATTTTGATTGAGTCAAATATTTTCTACTGTAGCATGGGTACCAATGGCCATTAAAAAAATTAGCAATATATAAAAAAATTGTCAAGGAAAAAATCGTATAAAATGACCTGAAACATATTGTTTTGCATTTGTATTATTGTATTCGTGATATTTACCTTGATATTTAATAAGTTTTAAATGGGTTATCTGAAGTTTTCCAAGCTACCAATGGCTTCAATTAGGGTTAAGGGCCCAAATTAGGGTTAGGGTTAGGAAAACGGTAAGTCTGAGGGTAAAGGCAAGTTCACGGCTGTGTTCAGCAGCTTGAATAATGGTTAGGAGACAGGTTTGTTAATGATTTTGAATGAGTCAAATATTTGCTACCAATGGCTTCAATTAGGGTTAAGGGCCCAAATTAGGGTTAGGGTTAGGAAAACGGTAAGTCTGAGGGTAAAGGAAAGTTCACGGCTGTGTTCAGCAGCTTGAATAACGGTTAGGACACAGGTTTCTTAATGATTTTGAATGAGTCAAATATTTTCTACTGTAGCATAGGTACCTATGGCCATTTAAAAAATTAGCAATATATAAAAAAATTTTTAAGGAAAAAATCGTATAAAAAGACCTGAAACATATCATTTTGCATTTGTATTATTGTATTCATGATATTTACCTTGATTTTTAATCAATTTTTTAATGGGTTTTCTGAAGTTTTCCAATCTACCAATGGCTTCAATTAGGGTTAAGGGCCCAAACTAGGGTTAGGTTTGGGAAAACGGTAACTCTGAGGGTAAAGGCAAGTTCACGGCTGTGTTCAGCAGCTTGAATAATGGTTAGGACACAGGTTTGTTAATGATTTTGAATGAGTCAAATATTTTCTACTGTAACATGGGAACCTATGGCCATTAAAAACATTAACAATATATTTAAAAAATTTCAAGGAAAAAATCTTTTTAAAAGACCTGAAACATATCATTTTTCATTTGTATTATTGTATTTGTGATATTTTCCTTGATATTTAATAAGTTTTAAATGGGTTATCTGAAGTTTTCCAAGCTACCAATGGCTTCAATTAGGGTTAAGGGCCCAAATTAGGGTTAGGGTTAGGAAAACGTTAAGTCAGAGGGTAAAGGCAAGTTCACGGCTGTGTTCAGCAGCTTGAATAATGGTTAGGAGACAGGTTTGTTAATGATTTTGAATGAGTCAAATATTTGCTACCAATGGCTTCAATTAGGGTTAAGGGCCCAAATTAGGGTTAGGGTTAGGAAAACGGTAAGTCAGAGGGTAAAGGCAAGTTCACGGCTGTGTTCAGCAGCTTGAATAATGGTTAGGAGACAGGTTTGTTAATGATTTTGAATGAGTCAAATATTTGCTACCAATGGCTTCAATTAGGGTTAAGGGCCCAAATTAGGGTTAGGGTTAGGAAAACGGTAAGTCTGAGGGTAAAGGCAAGTTCACGGCTGTGTTCAGCAGCTTGAATAACGGTTAGGACACAGGTTTCTTAATGATTTTGAATGAGTCAAATATTTTCTACTGTAGCATGGGTACCTATGGCCATTTAAAAAATTAGCAATATATAAAAAAATTTTTAAGGAAAAAATCTTTTTAAAAGACCTGAAACATATCATTTAGCATTTGTATTATTGTATTTGTGATATTTACCTTGATATTTAATAAGTTTTAAATGGGTTATCTGAAGTTTTCCAAGCTACCAATGGCTTCAATTAGGGTTAAGGGCCCAAATTAGGGTTAGGGTTAGGAAAACGGTAAGTCAGAGGGTAAAGGAAAGTTCACGGCTGTGTTCAGCAGCTTGAATAAAGGTTAGGACACAGGTTTGTTAATGATTTTGATTGAGTCAAATATTTTCTACTGTATCATGTGTACCAATGGCCATTAAAAAAATTACCAATATATAAAAAAATTTTCAAGGAAAAAATCTTTTTAAAAGACCTGAAACATATCATTTTGCATTTGTATTATTGTATTTGTGATATTTACCTTGATATTTAATAAGTTTTAAATGGGTTATCTGAAGTTTTTCAAGCTACCAATGGCTTCAATTAGGGTTAAGGGCCCAAATTAGGGTTAGGGTTAGGAAAACGGTAAGTCAGAGGGTAAAGGCAAGTTCACGGCTGTGTTCAGCAGCTTGAATAATGGTTAGGAGACAGGTTTGTTAATGATTTTGAATGAGTCAAATATTTGCTACCAATGGCTTCAATTAGTGTTAAGGGCCCAAATTAGGGTTAGGGTTAGGAAAACGGTAAGTCTGAGGGTAAAGGCAAGTTCACGGCTGTGTTCAGCAGCTTGAATAACGGTTAGGACACAGGTTTGCTAATGATTTTGAATGAGTCAAATATTTTCTACTGTAGCAGGGGTACCTATGGCCATTAAAAAAATTAGCAATATATAAAAAAAGTTTTGAGGAAAAAATCTTTTTAAAAGACCTGAAACATATCATTTTGCATTTGTATTATTGTATTTCTGATATTTACCTTGATTCTTAATACATTTTAAATAGGTAAACTGAAGTTTACCAAGCTACCAATGGCTTCAATTAGGGTTAAGGGCCCAAATTATGGTTAGGGTTAGGAAAACGGTAAGTCAGAGGGTAAAGGCAAGTTCACGGCTGTGTTCAGCAGCTTGAATAAAGGTTAGGACACAGGTTTGTTAATGATTTTGAATGAGTCAAATATTTTCTACTGTAGCATGGGTACCAATGGCAATTAAAAAAAATTAGAAATATATAAAACAATTTTCAAGGAAAAAATCGTATAAAAAGACCTGAAACATATCATTTTGCATTTGTATTATTGTATTCGTGATATTTACCTTGATTATTAATCAATTTTTTAATGGGTTTTCTGAAGTTTTCCAATCTACCAATGGCTTCAATTAGGGTTAAGGGCCCAAACTAGGGTTAGGGTTGGGAAAACGGTAACTCTGAGGGTAAAGGCAAGTTCACGGCTGTGTTCAGCAGCTTGAATAATGGTTAGGACACAGGTTTGTTAATGATTTTGAATGAGTCAAATATTTTCTACTGTAGCATGGGAACCTATGGCCATTAAAAACATTAGCAATATATTAAAAAAATTTCAAGGAAAAAATCTTTTTAAAAGACCTGAAACATATCATTTTTCATTTGTATTATTGTATTCGTGATATTTACCTTGATATTTAATAAGTTTTAAATGGGTTATCTGAAGTTTTCCAAGCTACCAATGGCTTCAATTAGGGTTAAGGGCCCAAATTAGGGTTAGGGTTAGGAAAACGGTAAGTCAGAGGGTAAAGGCAAGTTCACGGCTGTGTTCAGCAGCTTGAATAATGGTTAGGAGACAGGTTTGTTAATGATTTTGAATGAGTCGAATATTTGCTACCAATGGCTTCAATTAGGGTTAAGGGCCCAAATTAGGGTTAGGGTTAGGAAAACAGTAAGTCTGAGGGTAAAGGCAAGTTCACAGCTGTGTTCAGCAGCTTGAATAACGGTTAGGACACAGGTTTGTTAATGATTTTGAATGAGTCAAATATTTTCTACTGTAGCAGGGGTACCTATGGCCATTAAAAAAATTAGCAATATATAAAAAATTTTTTAAGGAAAAAATCTTTTTAAAAGACCTGAAACATATCATTTTTCATTTGTATTATTGTATTTGTGATATTTACCTTGATTCTTAATAAATTTTAAATAGGTTATCTGAAGTTTACCAAGCTTCCAATGGCTTCAATTAGAGTTAAGGGCCCAAATTAGGGTTAGGGTTAGGAAAACGGTAAGTCTGAGGGTAAAGGCAAGTTCACGGCTGTGTTCAGCAGCTTGAATAACGGTTAGGACACAGGTTTGTTAATGATTTTGAGTGAGTCAAATATTTTCTACTGTAGCATGGGTACCTATGGCCATTAAATAAATTAGCAATATATAAAAAAATTTTTAAGGAAAAAATCTTTTTAAAAGACCTGAAACATATCATTTTGCATTTGTATTATTGTATTTGTGATATTTACCTTGATTCTTAATAAATTTTAAATAGGTTATCTGAAGTTTACCAAGCTTCCAATGGCTTCAATTAGAGTTAAGGGCCCAAATTAGGGTTAGGGTTAGGAAAACGGTAAGTCTGAGGGTAAAGGCAAGTTCACGGCTGTGTTCAGCAGCTTGAATAATGGTTAGGAGACAGGTTTGTTAATGATTTTGAATGAGTCAAATATTTGCTACCAATGGCTTCAATTAGGGTTAAGGGCCCAAATTCGGGTTAGGGTTAGGAAAACGGTAAGTCAGAGGGTAAAGGCAAGTTCACGGCTGTGTTCAGCAGCTTGAATAATGGTTAGGAGACAGGTTTGTTAATGATTTTGAATGAGTCAAATATTTGCTACCAATGGCTTCAATTAGGGTTAAGGGCCCAAATTAGGGTTAGGGTTAGGAAAACGGTAAGTCTGAGGGTAAAGGCAAGTTCACGGCTGTGTTCAGCAGCTTGAATAACGGTTAGGACACAGGTTTCTTAATGATTTTGAATGAGTCAAATTTTTTCTACTGTAGCATGGGTACCTATGGCCATTTAAACAATTAGCAATATATAAAAAATTTTTTAAGGAAAAAATCTTTTTAAAAGACCTGAAACATATCATTTAGCATTTGTATTATTGTATTTGTGATATTTACCTTGATTCTTAATAAATTTTAAATGGGTTATCTGAAGTTTACCAAGCTACCAATGGCTTCAATTAGGGTTAAGGGCCCAAATTAGGGTTAGGGTTAGGAAAACGGTAAGTCAGAGGGTAAAGGAAAGTTCACGGCTGTGTTCAGCAGCTTGAATAAAGGTTAGGACACAGGTTTGTTAATGATTTTGATTGAGTCAAATATTTTCTACTGTAGCATGGGTACCAATGGCCATTAAAAAAATTAGCAATATATAAAAAAATTGTCAAGGAAAAAATCGTATAAAATGACCTGAAACATATTGTTTTGCATTTGTATTATTGTATTCGTGATATTTACCTTGATATTTAATAAGTTTTAAATGGGTTATCTGAAGTTTTCCAAGCTACCAATGGCTTCAATTAGGGTTAAGGGCCCAAATTAGGGTTAGGGTTAGGAAAACGGTAAGTCAGAGGGTAAAGGCAAGTTCACGGCTGTGTTCAGCAGCTTGAATAATGGTTAGGAGACAGGTTTGTTAATGATTTTGAATGAGTCAAATATTTGCTACCAATGGCTTCAATTAGGGTTAAGGGCCCAAATTAGGGTTAGGGTTAGGAAAACGGTAAGTCTGAGGGTAAAGGAAAGTTCACGGCTGTGTTCAGCAGCTTGAATAACGGTTAGGACACAGGTTTCTTAATGATTTTGAATGAGTCAAATATTTTCTACTGTAGCATAGGTACCTATGGCCATTTAAAAAATTAGCAATATATAAAAAAATTTTCAAAGAAAAAATCGTATAAAAAGACCTGAAACATATCATTTTGCATTTGTATTATTGTATTCATGATATTTACCTTGATTTTTAATCAATTTTTTAATGGGTTTTCTGAAGTTTTCCAATCTACCAATGGCTTCAATTAGGGTTAAGGGCCCAAACTAGGGTTAGGGTTGGGAAAACGGTAACTCTGAGGGTAAAGGCAAGTTCACGGCTGTGTTCAGCAGCTTGAATAATGGTTAGGACACAGGTTTGTTAATGATTTTGAATGAGTCAAATATTTTCTACTGTAGCATGGGGACCTATGGCCATTAAAAACATTAGCAATATATTAAAAAAATTTCAAGGAAAAAATCTTTTTAAAAGACCTGAAACATATCATTTTTCATTTGTATTATTGTATTCGTGATATTTTCCTTGATATTTAATAAGTTTTAAATGGGTTATCTGAAGTTTTCCAAGCTACCAATGGCTTCAATTAGGGTTAAGGGCCCAAATTAGGGTTAGGGTTAGGAAAACGGTAAGTCAGAGGGTAAAGGCAAGTTCACGGCTGTGTTCAGCAGCTTGAATAATGGTTAGGAGACAGGTTTGTTAATGATTTTGAATGAGTCAAATATTTGCTACCAATGTCTTCAATTAGGGTTAAGGGCCCAAATTAGGGTTAGGGTTAGGAAAACGGTAAGTCAGAGGGTAAAGGCAAGTTCACGGCTGTGTTCAGCAGCTTGAATAATGGTTAGGAGACAGGTTTGTTAATGATTTTGAATGAGTCAAATATTTGCTACCAATGGCTTCAATTAGGGTTAAGGGCCCAAATTAGGGTTAGGGTTAGGAAAACGGTAAGTCTGAGGGTAAAGGCAAGTTCACGGCTGTGTTCAGCAGCTTGAATAACGGTTAGGACACAGGTTTCTTAATGATTTTGAATGAGTCAAATATTTTCTACTGTAGCATGGGTACCTATGGCCATTTAAAAAATTAGCAATATATAAAAAAATTTTTAAGGAAAAAATCTTTTTAAAAGACCTGAAACATATCATTTAGCATTTGTATTATTGTATTTGTGAAATTTACCTTGATTCTTAATAAATTTTAAATGGGTTATCTGAAGTTTACCAAGCTACCAATGGCTTCAATTAGGGTTAAGGGCCCAAATTAGGGTTAGGGTTAGGAAAACGGTAAGTCAGAGGGTAAAGGAAAGTTCACGGCTGTGTTCAGCAGCTTGAATAAAGGTTAGGACACAGGTTTGTTAATGATTTTGATTGAGTCAAATATTTTCTACTGTATCATGGGTACCAATGGCCATTAAGAAAATTAGCAATATATAAAAAAATTTTTAAGGAAAAAATCGTATAAAAAGACCTGAAACATATCATATTGCATTTGTATTATTGTATTTGTGATATTTACCTTGATTCTTAATAAATTTTAAATAGGTTATCTGAAGTTTACCAAGCTACCAATGGCTTCAATTAGGGTTAAGGGCCCAAATTAGGGTTTGGGTTAGGAAAACGTTAAGTCTGAGGGTAAAGGCAAGTTCACGGCTGTGTTCAGCAGCTTGAATAACGGTTAGGACACAGGTTTGTTAATGATTTTGAATGAGTCAAATATTTTCTACTGTAGCATGGGTACCTATGGCCATTAAAAACATTAGCAATATATTAAAAAAATTTCAAGGAAAAAATCTTTTTAAAAGAACTGAAACATATCATTTTTCATTTGTATTATTGTATTCGTGATATTTTCCTTGATATTTAATAAGTTTTAAATGGGTTATCTGAAGTTTTCCAAGCTACCAATGGCTTCAATTAGGGTTAAGGGCCCAAATTAGGGTTAGTGTTAGGAAAACGGTAAGTCAGAGGGTAAAGGCAAGTTCACGGCTGTGTTCAGCAGCTTGAATAATGGTTAGGAGACAGGTTTGTTAATGATTTTGAATGAGTCAAATATTTGCTACCAATGGCTTCAATTAGGGTTAAGGGCCCAAATTCGGGTTCGGGTTAGGAAAACGGTAAGTCAGAGGGTAAAGGCAAGTTCACGGCTGTGTTCAGCAGCTTGAATAATGGTTAGGAGACAGGTTTGTTAATGATTTTGAATGAGTCAAATATTTGCTACCAATGGCTTCAATTAGGGTTAAGGGCCCAAATTAGGGTTAGGGTTAGGAAAACGGTAAGTCTGAGGGTAAAGGCAAGTTCACGGCTGTGTTCAGCAGCTTGAATAACGGTTAGGACACAGGTTTCTTAATGATTTTGAATGAGTCAAATTTTTTCTACTGTAGCATGGGTACCTATGGCCATTTAAAAAATTAGCAATATATAAAAGTTTTTTTAAGGAAATAATCTTTTTAAAAGACCTGAAACATATCATTTAGCATTTGTATTATTGTATTTGTGATATTTACCTTGATTCTTAATAAATTTTAAATGGGTTATCTGAAGTTTACCAAGCTACCAATGGCTTCAATTAGGGTTAAGGGCCCAAATTAGGGTTAGGGTTAGGAAAACGGTAAGTCAGAGGGGAAAGGAAAGTTCACGGCTGTGTTCAGCAGCTTGAATAACGGTTAGGACACAGGTTTGTTAATGATTTTGATTGAGTCAAATATTTTCTACTGTAGCATGGGTACCAATGGCCATTAAAAAAATTAGCAATATATAAAAAAATTGTCAAGGAAAAAATCGTATAAAATGACCTGAAACATATTGTTTTGCATTTGTATTATTGTATTCGTGATATTTACCTTGATATTTAATAAGTTTTAAATGGGTTATCTGAAGTTTTCCAAGCTACCAATGGCTTCAATTAGGGTTAAGGGCCCAAATTAGGGTTAGGGTTAGGAAAACGGTAAGTCAGAGGGTAAAGGCAAGTTCACGGCTGTGTTCAGCAGCTTGAATAATGGTTAGGAGACAGGTTTGTTAATGATTTTGAATGAGTCGAATATTTGCTACCAATGGCTTCAATTAGGGTTAAGGGCCCAAATTAGGGTTAGGGTTAGGAAAACAGTAAGTCTGAGGGTAAAGGCAAGTTCACAGCTGTGTTCAGCAGCTTGAATAACGGTTAGGACACAGGTTTGTTAATGATTTTGAATGAGTCAAATATTTTCTACTGTAGCATGGGAACCTATGGCCATTAAAAACATTAGCAATATATTAAAAAAATTTCAAGGAAAAAATCTTTTTAAAAGACCTGAAACATATAATTTTTCATTTGTATTATTGTATTCGTGATATTTTCCTTGATATTTAATAAGTTTTAAATGGGTTATCTGAAGTTTTCCAAGCTACCAATGGCTTCAATTAGGGTTAAGGGCCCAAATTAGGGTTAGGGTTAGGAAAACGGTAAGTCAGAGGGTAAAGGCAAGTTCACGGCTGTGTTCAGCAGCTTGAATAATGGTTAGGAGACAGGTTTGTTAATGATTTTGAATGAGTCAAATATTTGCTACCAATGTCTTCAATTAGGGTTAAGGGCCCAAATTAGGGTTAGGGTTAGGAAAACGGTAAGTCAGAGGGTAAAGGCAAGTTCACGGCTGTGTTCAGCAGCTTGAATAATGGTTAGGAGACAGGTTTGTTAATGATTTTGATTGAGTCAAATATTTTCTACTGTATCATGGGTACCAATGGCCATTAAGAAAATTAGCAATATATAAAAAAATTTTTAAGGAAAAAATCGTATAAAAAGACCTGAAACATATCATATTGCATTTGTATTATTGTATTTGTGATATTTACCTTGATTCTTAATAAATTTTAAATAGGTTATCTGAAGTTTACCAAGCTACCAATGGCTTCAATTAGGGTTAAGGGCCCAAATTAGGGTTAGGGTTAGGAAAACGGTAAGTCAGAGGGTAAAGGAAAGTTCACGGCTGTGTTCAGCAGCTTGAATAAAGGTTAGGACACAGGTTTGTTAATGATTTTGATTGAGTCAAATATTTTCTACTGTATCATGGGTACCAATGGCCATTAAGAAAATTAGCAATATATAAAAAAATTTTTAAGGAAAAAATCGTATAAAAAGACCTGAAACATATCATATTGCATTTGTATTATTGTATTTGTGATATTTACCTTGATTCTTAATAAATTTTAAATAGGTTATCTGAAGTTTACCAAGCTACCAATGGCTTCAATTAGGGTTAAGGGCCCAAATTAGGGTTTGGGTTAGGAAAACGTTAAGTCTGAGGGTAAAGGCAAGTTCACGGCTGTGTTCAGCAGCTTGAATAACGGTTAGGACACAGGTTTGTTAATGATTTTGAATGAGTCAAATATTTTCTACTGTAGCATGGGAACCTATGGCCATTAAAAACATTAGCAATATATTTAAAAAATTTCAAGGAAAAAATCTTTTTAAAAGACCTGAAACATATCATTTTTCATTTGTATTATTGTATTCGTGATATTTTCCTTGATATTTAATAAGTTTTAAATGGGTTATCTGAAGTTTTCCAAGCTACCAATGGCTTCAATTAGGGTTAAGGGCCCAAATTAGGGTTAGGGTTAGGAAAACGGTAAGTCAGAGGGTAAAGGCAAGTTCACGGCTGTGTTCAGCAGCTTGAATAATGGTTAGGAGACAGGTTTGTTAATGATTTTGAATGAGTCAAATATTTGCTACCAATGGCTTCAATTAGGGTTAAGGGCCCAAATTCGGGTTAGGGTTAGGAAAACGGTAAGTCAGAGGGTAAAGGCAAGTTCACGGCTGTGTTCAGCAGCTTGAATAATGGTTAGGAGACAGGTTTGTTAATGATTTTGAATGAGTCAAATATTTGCTACCAATGGCTTCAATTAGGGTTAAGGGCCCAAATTAGGGTTAGGGTTAGGAAAACGTTAAGTCTGAGGGTAAAGGCAAGTTCACGGCTGTGTTCAGCAGCTTGAATAACGGTTAGGACACAGGTTTCTTAATGATTTTGAATGAGTCAAATTTTTTCTACTGTAGCATGGGTACCTATGGCCATTTAAAAAATTAGCAATATATAAAAAATTTTTTAATGAAAAAATCTTTTTAAAAGACCTGAAACATATCATTTAGCATTTGTATTATTGTATTTGTGATATTTACCTTGATTCTTAATAAATTTTAAATGGGTTATCTGAAGTTTACCAAGCTACCAATGGCTTCAATTAGGGTTAAGGGCCCAAATTAGGGTTAGGGTTAGGAAAACGGTAAGTCAGAGGGTAAAGGAAAGTTCACGGCTGTGTTCAGCAGCTTGAATAACGGTTAGGACACAGGTTTGTTAATGATTTTGATTGAGTCAAATATTTTCTACTGTAGCATGGGTACCAATGGCCATTAAAAAAATTAGCAATATATAAAAAAATTGTCAAGGAAAAAATCGTATAAAATGACCTGAAACATATTGTTTTGCATTTGTATTATTGTATTCGTGATATTTACCTTGATATTTAATAAGTTTTAAATGGGTTATCTGAAGTTTTCCAAGCTACCAATGGCTTCAATTAGGGTTAAGGGCCCAAATTAGGGTTAGGGTTAGGAAAACGGTAAGTCAGAGGGTAAAGGCAAGTTCACGGCTGTGTTCAGCAGCTTGAATAACGGTTAGGACACAGGTTTGTTAATGATTTTGAATGAGTCAAATATTTTCTACTGTAGCATGGGTACCTATGGCCATTTAAAAAATTAGCAATATATAAAAAATTTTTTAAGGAAAAAATCTTTTTAAAAGACCTGAAACATATCATTTAGCATTTGTATTATTGTATTTGTGAAATTTACCTTGATTCTTAATAAATTTTAAATGGGTTATCTGAAGTTTACCAAGCTACCAATGGCTTCAATTAGGGTTAAGGGCCCAAATTAGGGTTAGGGTTAGGAAAACGGTAAGTCAGAGGGTAAAGGAAAGTTCACGGCTGTGTTCAGCAGCTTGAATAAAGGTTAGGACACAGGTTTGTTAATGATTTTGATTGAGTCAAATATTTTCTACTGTATCATGGGTACCAATGGCCATTAAGAAAATTAGCAATATATAAAAAAAATTTTAAGGAAAAAATCGTATAAAAAGACCTGAAACATATCATATTGCATTTGTATTATTGTATTTGTGATATTTACCTTGATTCTTAATAAATTTTAAATAGGTTATCTGAAGTTTACCAAGCTACCAATGGCTTCAATTAGGGTTAAGGGCCCAAATTAGGGTTTGGGTTAGGAAAACGTTAAGTCTGAGGGTAAAGGCAAGTTCACGGCTGTGTTCAGCAGCTTGAATAACGGTTAGGACACAGGTTTGTTAATGATTTTGAATGAGTCAAATATTTGCTACCAATGGCTTCAATTAGGGTTAAGGGCCCAAATTCGGGTTAGGGTTAGGAAAACGGTAAGTCAGAGGGTAAAGGCAAGTTCACGGCTGTGTTCAGCAGCTTGAATAATGGTTAGGAGACAGGTTTGTTAATGATTTTGAATGAGTCAAATATTTGCTACCAATGGCTTCAATTAGGGTTAAGGGCCCAAATTAGGGTTAGGGTTAGGAAAACGGTAAGTCTGAGGGTAAAGGCAAGTTCACGGCTGTGTTCAGCAGCTTGAATAACGGTTAGGACACAGGTTTCTTAATGATTTTGAATGAGTCAAATTTTTTCTACTGTAGCATGGGTACCTATGGCCATTTAAAAAATTAGCAATATATAAAAAATTTTTTCATTAAAAAATCTTTTTAAAAGACCTGAAACATATCATTTAGCATTTGTATTATTGTATTTGTGATATTTACCTTGATTCTTAATAAATTTTAAATGGGTTATCTGAAGTTTACCAAGCTACCAATGGCTTCAATTAGGGTTAAGGGCCCAAATTAGGGTTAGGGTTAGGAAAACGGTAAGTCAGAGGGTAAAGGAAAGTTCACGGCTGTGTTCAGCAGCTTGAATAACGGTTAGGACACAGGTTTGTTAATGATTTTGATTGAGTCAAATATTTTCTACTGTAGCATGGGTACCAATGGCCATTAAAAAAATTAGCAATATATAAAAAATTGTCAAGGAAAAAATCGTATAAAATGACCTGAAACATATTGTTTTGCATTTGTATTATTGTATTCGTGATATTTACCTTGATATTTAATAAGTTTTAAATGGGTTATCTGAAGTTTTCCAAGCTACCAATGGCTTCAATTAGGGTTAAGGGCCCAAATTAGGGTTAGGGTTAGGAAAACGGTAAGTCAGAGGGTAAAGGCAAGTTCACGGCTGTGTTCAGCAGCTTGAATAATGGTTAGGAGACAGGTTTGTTAATGATTTTGAATGAGTCAAATATTTGCTACCAATGGCTTCAATTAGGGTTAAGGGCCCAAATTAGGGTTAGGGTTAGGAAAACGGTAAGTCTGAGGGTAAAGGCAAGTTCACGGCTGTGTTCAGCAGCTTGAATAACGGTTAGGACACAGGTTTCTTAATGATTTTGAATGAGTCAAATATTTTCTACTGTAGCATAGGTACCTATGGCCATTTAAAAAATTAGCAATATATAAAAAAATTTTTAAGGAAAAAATCGTATAAAAAGACCTGAAACATATCATTTTGCATTTGTATTATTGTATTCATGATATTTACCTTGATTTTTAATCAATTTTTTAATGGGTTTTCTGAAGTTTTCCAATCTACCAATGGCTTCAATTAGGGTTAAGGGCCCAAACTAGGGTTAGGTTTGGGAAAACGGTAACTCTGAGGGTAAAGGCAAGTTCACGGCTGTGTTCAGCAGCTTGAATAATGGTTAGGACACAGGTTTGTTAATGATTTTGAATGAGTCAAATATTTTCTACTGTAACATGGGAACCTATGGCCATTAAAAACATTAACAATATATTTAAAAAATTTCAAGGAAAAAATCTTTTTAAAAGACCTGAAACATATCATTTTTCATTTGTATTATTGTATTTGTGATATTTTCCTTGATATTTAATAAGTTTTAAATGGGTTATCTGAAGTTTTCCAAGCTACCAATGGCTTCAATTAGGGTTAAGGGCCCAAATTAGGGTTAGGGTTAGGAAAACGTTAAGTCAGAGGGTAAAGGCAAGTTCACGGCTGTGTTCAGCAGCTTGAATAATGGTTAGGAGACAGGTTTGTTAATGATTTTGAATGAGTCAAATATTTGCTACCAATGGCTTCAATTAGGGTTAAGGGCCCAAATTAGGGTTAGGGTTAGGAAAACGGTAAGTCAGAGGGTAAAGGCAAGTTCACGGCTGTGTTCAGCAGCTTGAATAATGGTTAGGAGACAGGTTTGTTAATGATTTTGAATGAGTCAAATATTTGCTACCAATGGCTTCAATTAGGGTTAAGGGCCCAAATTAGGGTTAGGGTTAGGAAAACGGTAAGTCTGAGGGTAAAGGCAAGTTCACGGCTGTGTTCAGCAGCTTGAATAACGGTTAGGACACAGGTTTCTTAATGATTTTGAATGAGTCAAATATTTTCTACTGTAGCATGGGTACCTATGGCCATTTAAAAAATTAGCAATATATAAAAAAATTTTTAAGGAAAAAATCTTTTTAAAAGACCTGAAACATATCATTTAGCATTTGTATTATTGTATTTGTGATATTTACCTTGATATTTAATAAGTTTTAAATGGGTTATCTGAAGTTTTCCAAGCTACCAATGGCTTCAATTAGGGTTAAGGGCCCAAATTAGGGTTAGGGTTAGGAAAACGGTAAGTCAGAGGGTAAAGGAAAGTTCACGGCTGTGTTCAGCAGCTTGAATAAAGGTTAGGACACAGGTTTGTTAATGATTTTGATTGAGTCAAATATTTTCTACTGTATCATGTGTACCAATGGCCATTAAAAAAATTACCAATATATAAAAAAATTTTCAAGGAAAAAATCTTTTTAAAAGACCTGAAACATATCATTTTGCATTTGTATTATTGTATTTGTGATATTTACCTTGATATTTAATAAGTTTTAAATGGGTTATCTGAAGTTTTTCAAGCTACCAATGGCTTCAATTAGGGTTAAGGGCCCAAATTAGGGTTAGGGTTAGGAAAACGGTAAGTCAGAGGGTAAAGGCAAGTTCACGGCTGTGTTCAGCAGCTTGAATAATGGTTAGGAGACAGGTTTGTTAATGATTTTGAATGAGTCAAATATTTGCTACCAATGGCTTCAATTAGTGTTAAGGGCCCAAATTAGGGTTAGGGTTAGGAAAACGGTAAGTCTGAGGGTAAAGGCAAGTTCACGGCTGTGTTCAGCAGCTTGAATAACGGTTAGGACACAGGTTTGCTAATGATTTTGAATGAGTCAAATATTTTCTACTGTAGCAGGGGTACCTATGGCCATTAAAAAAATTAGCAATATATAAAAAAAGTTTTGAGGAAAAAATCTTTTTAAAAGACCTGAAACATATCATTTTGCATTTGTATTATTGTATTTCTGATATTTACCTTGATTCTTAATACATTTTAAATAGGTAAACTGAAGTTTACCAAGCTACCAATGGCTTCAATTAGGGTTAAGGGCCCAAATTATGGTTAGGGTTAGGAAAACGGTAAGTCAGAGGGTAAAGGCAAGTTCACGGCTGTGTTCAGCAGCTTGAATAAAGGTTAGGACACAGGTTTGTTAATGATTTTGAATGAGTCAAATATTTTCTACTGTAGCATGGGTACCAATGGCAATTAAAAAAAATTAGAAATATATAAAACAATTTTCAAGGAAAAAATCGTATAAAAAGACCTGAAACATATCATTTTGCATTTGTATTATTGTATTCGTGATATTTACCTTGATTATTAATCAATTTTTTAATGGGTTTTCTGAAGTTTTCCAATCTACCAATGGCTTCAATTAGGGTTAAGGGCCCAAACTAGGGTTAGGGTTGGGAAAACGGTAACTCTGAGGGTAAAGGCAAGTTCACGGCTGTGTTCAGCAGCTTGAATAATGGTTAGGACACAGGTTTGTTAATGATTTTGAATGAGTCAAATATTTTCTACTGTAGCATGGGAACCTATGGCCATTAAAAACATTAGCAATATATTAAAAAAATTTCAAGGAAAAAATCTTTTTAAAAGACCTGAAACATATCATTTTTCATTTGTATTATTGTATTCGTGATATTTACCTTGATATTTAATAAGTTTTAAATGGGTTATCTGAAGTTTTCCAAGCTACCAATGGCTTCAATTAGGGTTAAGGGCCCAAATTAGGGTTAGGGTTAGGAAAACGGTAAGTCAGAGGGTAAAGGCAAGTTCACGGCTGTGTTCAGCAGCTTGAATAATGGTTAGGAGACAGGTTTGTTAATGATTTTGAATGAGTCGAATATTTGCTACCAATGGCTTCAATTAGGGTTAAGGGCCCAAATTAGGGTTAGGGTTAGGAAAACAGTAAGTCTGAGGGTAAAGGCAAGTTCACAGCTGTGTTCAGCAGCTTGAATAACGGTTAGGACACAGGTTTGTTAATGATTTTGAATGAGTCAAATATTTTCTACTGTAGCAGGGGTACCTATGGCCATTAAAAAAATTAGCAATATATAAAAAATTTTTTAAGGAAAAAATCTTTTTAAAAGACCTGAAACATATCATTTTTCATTTGTATTATTGTATTTGTGATATTTACCTTGATTCTTAATAAATTTTAAATAGGTTATCTGAAGTTTACCAAGCTTCCAATGGCTTCAATTAGAGTTAAGGGCCCAAATTAGGGTTAGGGTTAGGAAAACGGTAAGTCTGAGGGTAAAGGCAAGTTCACGGCTGTGTTCAGCAGCTTGAATAACGGTTAGGACACAGGTTTGTTAATGATTTTGAGTGAGTCAAATATTTTCTACTGTAGCATGGGTACCTATGGCCATTAAATAAATTAGCAATATATAAAAAAATTTTTAAGGAAAAAATCTTTTTAAAAGACCTGAAACATATCATTTTGCATTTGTATTATTGTATTTGTGATATTTACCTTGATTCTTAATAAATTTTAAATAGGTTATCTGAAGTTTACCAAGCTTCCAATGGCTTCAATTAGAGTTAAGGGCCCAAATTAGGGTTAGGGTTAGGAAAACGGTAAGTCTGAGGGTAAAGGCAAGTTCACGGCTGTGTTCAGCAGCTTGAATAATGGTTAGGAGACAGGTTTGTTAATGATTTTGAATGAGTCAAATATTTGCTACCAATGGCTTCAATTAGGGTTAAGGGCCCAAATTCGGGTTAGGGTTAGGAAAACGGTAAGTCAGAGGGTAAAGGCAAGTTCACGGCTGTGTTCAGCAGCTTGAATAATGGTTAGGAGACAGGTTTGTTAATGATTTTGAATGAGTCAAATATTTGCTACCAATGGCTTCAATTAGGGTTAAGGGCCCAAATTAGGGTTAGGGTTAGGAAAACGGTAAGTCTGAGGGTAAAGGCAAGTTCACGGCTGTGTTCAGCAGCTTGAATAACGGTTAGGACACAGGTTTCTTAATGATTTTGAATGAGTCAAATTTTTTCTACTGTAGCATGGGTACCTATGGCCATTTAAACAATTAGCAATATATAAAAAATTTTTTAAGGAAAAAATCTTTTTAAAAGACCTGAAACATATCATTTAGCATTTGTATTATTGTATTTGTGATATTTACCTTGATTCTTAATAAATTTTAAATGGGTTATCTGAAGTTTACCAAGCTACCAATGGCTTCAATTAGGGTTAAGGGCCCAAATTAGGGTTAGGGTTAGGAAAACGGTAAGTCAGAGGGTAAAGGAAAGTTCACGGCTGTGTTCAGCAGCTTGAATAAAGGTTAGGACACAGGTTTGTTAATGATTTTGATTGAGTCAAATATTTTCTACTGTAGCATGGGTACCAATGGCCATTAAAAAAATTAGCAATATATAAAAAAATTGTCAAGGAAAAAATCGTATAAAATGACCTGAAACATATTGTTTTGCATTTGTATTATTGTATTCGTGATATTTACCTTGATATTTAATAAGTTTTAAATGGGTTATCTGAAGTTTTCCAAGCTACCAATGGCTTCAATTAGGGTTAAGGGCCCAAATTAGGGTTAGGGTTAGGAAAACGGTAAGTCAGAGGGTAAAGGCAAGTTCACGGCTGTGTTCAGCAGCTTGAATAATGGTTAGGAGACAGGTTTGTTAATGATTTTGAATGAGTCAAATATTTGCTACCAATGGCTTCAATTAGGGTTAAGGGCCCAAATTAGGGTTAGGGTTAGGAAAACGGTAAGTCTGAGGGTAAAGGAAAGTTCACGGCTGTGTTCAGCAGCTTGAATAACGGTTAGGACACAGGTTTCTTAATGATTTTGAATGAGTCAAATATTTTCTACTGTAGCATAGGTACCTATGGCCATTTAAAAAATTAGCAATATATAAAAAAATTTTCAAAGAAAAAATCGTATAAAAAGACCTGAAACATATCATTTTGCATTTGTATTATTGTATTCATGATATTTACCTTGATTTTTAATCAATTTTTTAATGGGTTTTCTGAAGTTTTCCAATCTACCAATGGCTTCAATTAGGGTTAAGGGCCCAAACTAGGGTTAGGGTTGGGAAAACGGTAACTCTGAGGGTAAAGGCAAGTTCACGGCTGTGTTCAGCAGCTTGAATAATGGTTAGGACACAGGTTTGTTAATGATTTTGAATGAGTCAAATATTTTCTACTGTAGCATGGGGACCTATGGCCATTAAAAACATTAGCAATATATTAAAAAAATTTCAAGGAAAAAATCTTTTTAAAAGACCTGAAACATATCATTTTTCATTTGTATTATTGTATTCGTGATATTTTCCTTGATATTTAATAAGTTTTAAATGGGTTATCTGAAGTTTTCCAAGCTACCAATGGCTTCAATTAGGGTTAAGGGCCCAAATTAGGGTTAGGGTTAGGAAAACGGTAAGTCAGAGGGTAAAGGCAAGTTCACGGCTGTGTTCAGCAGCTTGAATAATGGTTAGGAGACAGGTTTGTTAATGATTTTGAATGAGTCAAATATTTGCTACCAATGTCTTCAATTAGGGTTAAGGGCCCAAATTAGGGTTAGGGTTAGGAAAACGGTAAGTCAGAGGGTAAAGGCAAGTTCACGGCTGTGTTCAGCAGCTTGAATAATGGTTAGGAGACAGGTTTGTTAATGATTTTGAATGAGTCAAATATTTGCTACCAATGGCTTCAATTAGGGTTAAGGGCCCAAATTAGGGTTAGGGTTAGGAAAACGGTAAGTCTGAGGGTAAAGGCAAGTTCACGGCTGTGTTCAGCAGCTTGAATAACGGTTAGGACACAGGTTTCTTAATGATTTTGAATGAGTCAAATATTTTCTACTGTAGCATGGGTACCTATGGCCATTTAAAAAATTAGCAATATATAAAAAAATTTTTAAGGAAAAAATCTTTTTAAAAGACCTGAAACATATCATTTAGCATTTGTATTATTGTATTTGTGAAATTTACCTTGATTCTTAATAAATTTTAAATGGGTTATCTGAAGTTTACCAAGCTACCAATGGCTTCAATTAGGGTTAAGGGCCCAAATTAGGGTTAGGGTTAGGAAAACGGTAAGTCAGAGGGTAAAGGAAAGTTCACGGCTGTGTTCAGCAGCTTGAATAAAGGTTAGGACACAGGTTTGTTAATGATTTTGATTGAGTCAAATATTTTCTACTGTATCATGGGTACCAATGGCCATTAAGAAAATTAGCAATATATAAAAAAATTTTTAAGGAAAAAATCGTATAAAAAGACCTGAAACATATCATATTGCATTTGTATTATTGTATTTGTGATATTTACCTTGATTCTTAATAAATTTTAAATAGGTTATCTGAAGTTTACCAAGCTACCAATGGCTTCAATTAGGGTTAAGGGCCCAAATTAGGGTTTGGGTTAGGAAAACGTTAAGTCTGAGGGTAAAGGCAAGTTCACGGCTGTGTTCAGCAGCTTGAATAACGGTTAGGACACAGGTTTGTTAATGATTTTGAATGAGTCAAATATTTTCTACTGTAGCATGGGTACCTATGGCCATTAAAAACATTAGCAATATATTAAAAAAATTTCAAGGAAAAAATCTTTTTAAAAGAACTGAAACATATCATTTTTCATTTGTATTATTGTATTCGTGATATTTTCCTTGATATTTAATAAGTTTTAAATGGGTTATCTGAAGTTTTCCAAGCTACCAATGGCTTCAATTAGGGTTAAGGGCCCAAATTAGGGTTAGTGTTAGGAAAACGGTAAGTCAGAGGGTAAAGGCAAGTTCACGGCTGTGTTCAGCAGCTTGAATAATGGTTAGGAGACAGGTTTGTTAATGATTTTGAATGAGTCAAATATTTGCTACCAATGGCTTCAATTAGGGTTAAGGGCCCAAATTCGGGTTCGGGTTAGGAAAACGGTAAGTCAGAGGGTAAAGGCAAGTTCACGGCTGTGTTCAGCAGCTTGAATAATGGTTAGGAGACAGGTTTGTTAATGATTTTGAATGAGTCAAATATTTGCTACCAATGGCTTCAATTAGGGTTAAGGGCCCAAATTAGGGTTAGGGTTAGGAAAACGGTAAGTCTGAGGGTAAAGGCAAGTTCACGGCTGTGTTCAGCAGCTTGAATAACGGTTAGGACACAGGTTTCTTAATGATTTTGAATGAGTCAAATTTTTTCTACTGTAGCATGGGTACCTATGGCCATTTAAAAAATTAGCAATATATAAAAGTTTTTTTAAGGAAATAATCTTTTTAAAAGACCTGAAACATATCATTTAGCATTTGTATTATTGTATTTGTGATATTTACCTTGATTCTTAATAAATTTTAAATGGGTTATCTGAAGTTTACCAAGCTACCAATGGCTTCAATTAGGGTTAAGGGCCCAAATTAGGGTTAGGGTTAGGAAAACGGTAAGTCAGAGGGGAAAGGAAAGTTCACGGCTGTGTTCAGCAGCTTGAATAACGGTTAGGACACAGGTTTGTTAATGATTTTGATTGAGTCAAATATTTTCTACTGTAGCATGGGTACCAATGGCCATTAAAAAAATTAGCAATATATAAAAAAATTGTCAAGGAAAAAATCGTATAAAATGACCTGAAACATATTGTTTTGCATTTGTATTATTGTATTCGTGATATTTACCTTGATATTTAATAAGTTTTAAATGGGTTATCTGAAGTTTTCCAAGCTACCAATGGCTTCAATTAGGGTTAAGGGCCCAAATTAGGGTTAGGGTTAGGAAAACGGTAAGTCAGAGGGTAAAGGCAAGTTCACGGCTGTGTTCAGCAGCTTGAATAATGGTTAGGAGACAGGTTTGTTAATGATTTTGAATGAGTCAAATATTTGCTACCAATGGCTTCATTTAGGGTTAAGGGCCCAAATTAGGGTTAGGGTTAGGAAAACGGTAAGTCTGAGGGTAAAGGCAAGTTCACGGCTGTGTTCAGCAGCTTGAATAACGGTTAGGACACAGGTTTCTTAATGATTTTGAATGAGTCAAATATTTTCTACTGTAGCATAGGTACCTATGGCCATTTAAAAAATTAGCAATATATAAAAAAATTTTCAAGGAAAAAATCGTATAAAAAGACCTGAAACATATCATTTTGCATTTGTATTATTGTATTCATGATATTTACCTTGATTTTTAATCAATTTTTTAATGGGTTTTCTGAAGTTTTCCAATCTACCAATGGCTTCAATTAGGGTTAAGGGCCCAAACTAGGGTTAGGGTTGGGAAAACGATAACTCTGAGGGTAAAGGCAAGTTCACGGCTGTGTTCAGCAGCTTGAATAATGGTTAGGACACAGGTTTGTTAATGATTTTGAATGAGTCAAATATTTTCTACTGTAACATGGGAACCTATGGCCATTAAAAACATTAACAATATATTTAAAAAATTTCAAGGAAAAAATCTTTTTAAAAGACCTGAAACATATCATTTTTCATTTGTATTATTGTATTTGTGATATTTTCCTTGATATTTAATAAGTTTTAAATGGGTTATCTGAAGTTTTCCAAGCTACCAATGGCTTCAATTAGGGTTAAGGGCCCAAATTAGGGTTAGGGTTAGGAAAACGTTAAGTCAGAGGGTAAAGGCAAGTTCACGGCTGTGTTCAGCAGCTTGAATAATGGTTAGGAGACAGGTTTGTTAATGATTTTGAATGAGTCAAATATTTGCTACCAATGGCTTCAATTAGGGTTAAGGGCCCAAATTAGGGTTAGGGTTAGGAAAACGGTAAGTCTGAGGGTAAAGGCAAGTTCACGGCTGTGTTCAGCAGCTTGAATAACGGTTAGGACACAGGTTTCTTAATGATTTTGAATGAGTCAAATATTTTCTACTGTAGCATGGGTACCTATGGCCATTTAAAAAATTAGCAATATATAAAAAATTTTTTAAGGAAAAAATCTTTTTAAAAGACCTGAAACATATCATTTAGCATTTGTATTATTGTATTTGTGAAATTTACCTTGATTCTTAATAAATTTTAAATGGGTTATCTGAAGTTTACCAAGCTACCAATGGCTTCAATTAGGGTTAAGGGCCCAAATTAGGGTTAGGGTTAGGAAAACGGTAAGTCAGAGGGTAAAGGAAAGTTCACGGCTGTGTTCAGCAGCTTGAATAAAGGTTAGGACACAGGTTTGTTAATGATTTTGATTGAGTCAAATATTTGCTACCAATGTCTTCAATTAGGGTTAAGGGCCCAAATTAGGGTTAGGGTTAGGAAAACGGTAAGTCAGAGGGTAAAGGCAAGTTCACGGCTGTGTTCAGCAGCTTGAATAATGGTTAGGAGACAGGTTTGTTAATGATTTTGAATGAGTCAAATATTTGCTACCAATGGCTTCAATTAGGGTTAAGGGCCCAAATTAGGGTTAGGGTTAGGAAAACGGTAAGTCTGAGGGTAAAGGCAAGTTCACGGCTGTGTTCAGCAGCTTGAATAACGGTTAGGACACAGGTTTCTTAATGATTTTGAATGAGTCAAATATTTTCTACTGTAGCATGGGTACCTATGGCCATTTAAAAAATTAGCAATATATAAAAAATTTTTTAAGGAAAAAATCTTTTTAAAAGACCTGAAACATATCATTTAGCATTTGTATTATTGTATTTGTGAAATTTACCTTGATTCTTAATAAATTTTAAATGGGTTATCTGAAGTTTACCAAGCTACCAATGGCTTCAATTAGGGTTAAGGGCCCAAATTAGGGTTAGGGTTAGGAAAACGGTAAGTCAGAGGGTAAAGGAAAGTTCACGGCTGTGTTCAGCAGCTTGAATAAAGGTTAGGACACAGGTTTGTTAATGATTTTGATTGAGTCAAATATTTTCTACTGTATCATGGGTACCAATGGCCATTAAGAAAATTAGCAATATATAAAAAAAATTTTAAGGAAAAAATCGTATAAAAAGACCTGAAACATATCATATTGCATTTGTATTATTGTATTTGTGATATTTACCTTGATTCTTAATAAATTTTAAATAGGTTATCTGAAGTTTACCAAGCTACCAATGGCTTCAATTAGGGTTAAGGGCCCAAATTAGGGTTTGGGTTAGGAAAACGTTAAGTCTGAGGGTAAAGGCAAGTTCACGGCTGTGTTCAGCAGCTTGAATAACGGTTAGGACACAGGTTTGTTAATGATTTTGAATGAGTCAAATATTTTCTACTGTAGCATGGGTACCTATGGCCATTAAAAACATTAGCAATATATTAAAAAAATTTCAAGGAAAAAATCTTTTTAAAAGAACTGAAACATATCATTTTTCATTTGTATTATTGTATTCGTGATATTTTCCTTGATATTTAATAAGTTTTAAATGGGTTATCTGAAGTTTTCCAAGCTACCAATGGCTTCAATTAGGGTTAAGGGCCCAAATTAGGGTTAGGGTTAGGAAAACGGTAAGTCAGAGGGTAAAGGCAAGTTCACGGCTGTGTTCAGCAGCTTGAATAATGGTTAGGAGACAGGTTTGTTAATGATTTTGAATGAGTCAAATATTTGCTACCAATGGCTTCAATTAGGGTTAAGGGCCCAAATTCGGGTTCGGGTTAGGAAAACGGTAAGTCAGAGGGTAAAGGCAAGTTCACGGCTGTGTTCAGCAGCTTGAATAATGGTTAGGAGACAGGTTTGTTAATGATTTTGAATGAGTCAAATATTTGCTACCAATGGCTTCAATTAGGGTTAAGGGCCCAAATTAGGGTTAGGGTTAGGAAAACGGTAAGTCTGAGGGTAAAGGCAAGTTCACGGCTGTGTTCAGCAGCTTGAATAACGGTTAGGACACAGGTTTCTTAATGATTTTGAATGAGTCAAATTTTTTCTACTGTAGCATGGGTACCTATGGCCATTTAAAAAATTAGCAATATATAAAAATTTTTTTAAGGAAAAAATCTTTTTAAAAGACCTGAAACATATCATTTAGCATTTGTATTATTGTATTTGTGATATTTACCTTGATTCTTAATAAATTTTAAATGGGTTATCTGAAGTTTACCAAGCTACCAATGGCTTCAATTAGGGTTAAGGGCCCAAATTAGGGTTAGGGTTAGGAAAACGGTAAGTCAGAGGGTAAAGGAAAGTTCACGGCTGTGTTCAGCAGCTTGAATAACGGTTAGGACACAGGTTTGTTAATGATTTTGATTGAGTCAAATATTTTCTACTGTAGCATGGGTACCAATGGCCATTAAAAAAATTAGCAATATATAAAAAAATTGTCAAGGAAAAAATCGTATAAAATGACCTGAAACATATTGTTTTGCATTTGTATTATTGTATTCGTGATATTTACCTTGATATTTAATAAGTTTTAAATGGGTTATCTGAAGTTTTCCAAGCTACCAATGGCTTCAATTAGGGTTAAGGGCCCAAATTAGGGTTAGGGTTAGGAAAACGGTAAGTCAGAGGGTAAAGGCAAGTTCACGGCTGTGTTCAGCAGCTTGAATAATGGTTAGGAGACAGGTTTGTTAATGATTTTGAATGAGTCAAATATTTGCTACCAATGGCTTCAATTAGGGTTAAGGGCCCAAATTAGGGTTAGGGTTAGGAAAACGGTAAGTCTGAGGGTAAAGGAAAGTTCACGGCTGTGTTCAGCAGCTTGAATAACGGTTAGGACACAGGTTTCTTAATGATTTTGAATGAGTCAAATATTTTCTACTGTAGCATAGGTACCTATGGCCATTTAAAAAATTAGCAATATATAAAAAAATTTTCAAGGAAAAAATCGTATAAAATGACCTGAAACATATCATTTTGCATTTGTATTATTGTATTCATGATATTTACCTTGATTTTTAATCAATTTTTTAATGGGTTTTCTGAAGTTTTCCAATCTACCAATGGCTTCAATTAGGGTTAAGGGCCCAAACTAGGGTTAGGGTTGGGAAAACGGTAACTCTGAGGGTAAAGGCAAGTTCACGGCTGTGTTCAGCAGCTTGAATAATGGTTAGGACACAGGTTTGTTAATGATTTTGAATGAGTCAAATATTTTCTACTGTAACATGGGAACCTATGGCCATTAAAAACATTAACAATATATTTAAAAAATTTCAAGGAAAAAATCTTTTTAAAAGACCTGAAACATATCATTTTTCATTTGTATTATTGTATTTGTGATATTTTCCTTGATATTTAATAAGTTTTAAATGGGTTATCTGAAGTTTTCCAAGCTACCAATGGCTTCAATTAGGGTTAAGGGCCCAAATTAGGGTTAGGGTTAGGAAAACGTTAAGTCAGAGGGTAAAGGCAAGTTCACGGCTGTGTTCAGCAGCTTGAATAATGGTTAGGAGACAGGTTTGTTAATGATTTTGAATGAGTCAAATATTTGCTACCAATGGCTTCAATTAGGGTTAAGGGCCCAAATTAGGGTTAGGGTTAGGAAAACGGTAAGTCAGAGGGTAAAGGCAAGTTCACGGCTGTGTTCAGCAGCTTGAATAATGGTTAGGAGACAGGTTTGTTAATGATTTTGAATGAGTCAAATATTTGCTACCAATGGCTTCAATTAGGGTTAAGGGCCCAAATTAGGGTTAGGGTTAGGAAAACGGTAAGTCTGAGGGTAAAGGCAAGTTCACGGCTGTGTTCAGCAGCTTGAATAACTGTTAGGACACAGGTTTCTTAATGATTTTGAATGAGTCAAATATTTTCTACTGTAGCATGGGTACCTATGGCCATTTAAAAAATTAGCAATATATAAAAATTTTTTTAAGGAAAAAATCTTTTTAAAAGACCTGAAACATATCATTTAGCATTTGTATTATTGTATTTGTGATATTTACCTTGATATTTAATAAGTTTTAAATGGGTTATCTGAAGTTTTCCAAGCTACCAATGGCTTCAATTAGGGTTAAGGGCCCAAATTAGGGTTAGGGTTAGGAAAACGGTAAGTCAGAGGGTAAAGGAAAGTTCACGGCTGTGTTCAGCAGCTTGAATAAAGGTTAGGACACAGGTTTGTTAATGATTTTGATTGAGTCAAATATTTTCTACTGTATCATGTGTACCAATGGCCATTAAAAAAATTACCAATATATAAAAAAATTTTCAAGGAAAAAATCTTTTTAAAAGACCTGAAACATATCATTTTGCATTTGTATTATTGTATTTGTGATATTTACCTTGATATTTAATAAGTTTTAAATGGGTTATCTGAAGTTTTCCAAGCTACCAATGGCTTCAATTAGGGTTAAGGGCCCAAATTAGGGTTAGGGTTAGGAAAACGGTAAGTCAGAGGGTAAAGGCAAGTTCACGGCTGTGTTCAGCAGCTTGAATAATGGTTAGGAGACAGGTTTGTTAATGATTTTGAATGAGTCAAATATTTGCTACCAATGGCTTCAATTAGTGTTAAGGGCCCAAATTAGGGTTAGGGTTAGGAAAACGGTAAGTCTGAGGGTAAAGGCAAGTTCACGGCTGTGTTCAGCAGCTTGAATAACGGTTAGGACACAGGTTTGTTAATGATTTTGAATGAGTCAAATATTTTCTACTGTAGCAGGGGTACCTATGGCCATTAAAAAAATTAGCAATATATAAAAAAAGTTTTGAGGAAAAAATCTTTTTAAAAGACCTGAAACATATCATTTTGCATTTGTATTATTGTATTTCTGATATTTACCTTGATTCTTAATACATTTTAAATAGGTAAACTGAAGTTTACCAAGCTACCAATGGCTTCAATTAGGGTTAAGGGCCCAAATTATGGTTAGGGTTAGGAAAACGGTAAGTCAGAGGGTAAAGGCAAGTTCACGGCTGTGTTCAGCAGCTTGAATAAAGGTTAGGACACAGGTTTGTTAATGATTTTGAATGAGTCAAATATTTTCTACTGTAGCATGGGTACCAATGGCAATTTAAAAAATTAGAAATATATAAAACAATTTTCAAGGAAAAAATCGTATAAAAAGACCTGAAACATATCATTTTGCATTTGTATTATTGTATTCGTGATATTTACCTTGATTATTAATCAATTTTTTAATGGGTTTTCTGAAGTTTTCCAATCTACCAATGGCTTCAATTAGGGTTAAGGGCCCAAACTAGGGTTAGGGTTGGGAAAACGGTAACTCTGAGGGTAAAGGCAAGTTCACGGCTGTGTTCAGCAGCTTGAATAATGGTTAGGACACAGGTTTGTTAATGATTTTGAATGAGTCAAATATTTTCTACTGTAACATGGGAACCTATGGCCATTAAAAACATTAACAATATATTTAAAAAATTTCAAGGAAAAAATCTTTTTAAAAGACCTGAAACATATCATTTTTCATTTGTATTATTGTATTTGTGATATTTTCCTTGATATTTAATAAGTTTTAAATGGGTTATCTGAAGTTTTCCAAGCTACCAATGGCTTCAATTAGGGTTAAGGGCCCAAATTAGGGTTAGGGTTAGGAAAACGTTAAGTCAGAGGGTAAAGGCAAGTTCACGGCTGTGTTCAGCAGCTTGAATAATGGTTAGGAGACAGGTTTGTTAATGATTTTGAATGAGTCAAATATTTGCTACCAATGGCTTCAATTAGGGTTAAGGGCCCAAATTAGGGTTAGGGTTAGGAAAACGGTAAGTCAGAGGGTAAAGGCAAGTTCACGGCTGTGTTCAGCAGCTTGAATAATGGTTAGGAGACAGGTTTGTTAATGATTTTGAATGAGTCAAATATTTGCTACCAATGGCTTCAATTAGGGTTAAGGGCCCAAATTAGGGTTAGGGTTAGGAAAACGGTAAGTCTGAGGGTAAAGGCAAGTTCACGGCTGTGTTCAGCAGCTTGAATAACGGTTAGGACACAGGTTTCTTAATGATTTTGAATGAGTCAAATATTTTCTACTGTAGCATGGGTACCTATGGCCATTTAAAAAATTAGCAATATATAAAAAAATTTTTAAGGAAAAAATCTTTTTAAAAGACCTGAAACATATCATTTAGCATTTGTATTATTGTATTTGTGATATTTACCTTGATATTTAATAAGTTTTAAATGGGTTATCTGAAGTTTTCCAAGCTACCAATGGCTTCAATTAGGGTTAAGGGCCCAAATTAGGGTTAGGGTTAGGAAAACGGTAAGTCAGAGGGTAAAGGAAAGTTCACGGCTGTGTTCAGCAGCTTGAATAAAGGTTAGGACACAGGTTTGTTAATGATTTTGATTGAGTCAAATATTTTCTACTGTATCATGTGTACCAATGGCCATTAAAAAAATTACCAATATATAAAAAAATTTTCAAGGAAAAAATCTTTTTAAAAGACCTGAAACATATCATTTTGCATTTGTATTATTGTATTTGTGATATTTACCTTGATATTTAATAAGTTTTAAATGGGTTATCTGAAGTTTTCCAAGCTACCAATGGCTTCAATTAGGGTTAAGGGCCCAAATTAGGGTTAGGGTTAGGAAAACGGTAAGTCAGAGGGTAAAGGCAAGTTCACGGCTGTGTTCAGCAGCTTGAATAATGGTTAGGAGACAGGTTTGTTAATGATTTTGAATGAGTCAAATATTTGCTACCAATGGCTTCAATTAGTGTTAAGGGCCCAAATTAGGGTTAGGGTTAGGAAAACGGTAAGTCTGAGGGTAAAGGCAAGTTCACGGCTGTGTTCAGCAGCTTGAATAACGGTTAGGACACAGGTTTGTTAATGATTTTGAATGAGTCAAATATTTTCTACTGTAGCAGGGGTACCTATGGCCATTAAAAAAATTAGCAATATATAAAAAAAGTTTTGAGGAAAAAATCTTTTTAAAAGACCTGAAACATATCATTTTGCATTTGTATTATTGTATTTCTGATATTTACCTTGATTCTTAATACATTTTAAATACGTAAACTGAAGTTTACCAAGCTACCAGTGGCTTCAATTAGGGTTAAGGGCCCAAATTAGGGTTAGGGTTAGGAAAACGGTAAGTCAGAGGGTAAAGGCAAGTTCATGGCTGTGTTCAGCAGCTTGAATAATGGTTAGGAGACAGGTTTGTTAATGATTTTGAATGAGTCAAATATTTGCTACCAATGTCTTCAATTAGTGTTAAGGGCCCAAATTAGGGTTAGGGTTAGGAAAACGGTAAGTCTGAGGGTAAAGGCAAGTTCACGGCTGTGTTCAGCAGCTTGAATAACGGTTAGGACACAGGTTTGTTAATGATTTTGAATGAGTCAAATATTTTCTACTGTAGCAGGGGTACCTATGGCCATTAATAAAATTAGCAATATATAAAAAAATTTTTGAGGAAAAAATCTTTTTAAAAGACCTGAAACATATCATTTTGCATTTGTATTATTGTATTTGTGATATTTACCTTGATTCTTAATAAATTTTAAATAGGTAAACTGAAGTTTACCAAGCTACCAATGGCTTCAATTAGGGTTAAGGGCCCAAATTAGGGTTAGGGTTAGGAAAACGGTAAGTCAGAGGGTAAAGGCAAGTTCACGGCTGTGTTCAGCAGCTTGAATAAAGGTTAGGACACAGGTTTGTTAATGATTTTGATTGAGTCAAATATTTTCTACTGTATCATGGGTACCAATGGCCATTAAAAAAATTTGCAATATATAAAAAAATTTTCAAGGAAAAAATCTTTCTAAAAGACCTGAAACATATCATTTTGCATTTATATTATTGTATTTGTGATATTTACCTTGATTTTTAATAAATTTTAAATGGGTTATCTGAAGTTTTCCAAGCTACCAATGGCTTCAATTAGGGTTAAGGGCCCAAATTAGGGTTAGGGTTAGGAAAACGGTAAGTCAGAGGGTAAAGGCAAGTTCACGGCTGTGTTCAGCAGCTTGAATAAAGGTTAGGACATACGATTGTTAATGATTTTGATTGAGTCAAATATTTTCTACTGTATCATGGGTACCAATGGCCATTAAAATAATTAGCAATATATAAAAAAATTGTCAAGGAAAAAATCTTTTTAAAAGACCTGAAACATATCATTTTGCATTTGTATTATTGTATTCGTGATATTTACCTTGATTCTTAATAAATTTTAAATAGGTTATCTGAAGTTTACCAAGCTACCAATGGCTTCAATTAGGGTTAAGGGCCCAAATTAGGGTTAGGGTCAATTTTTATATATTGCTCTTTTTTAATGGCCATAGGTACCCATGCTACAGAAGAATATAGTTGACTCTTTCAAAATCATTAACAAAAAAGTGGAAAAACGTCCAAAAAAATGTAAATGCCATTTAATGTTATAGACTTAATGGCAATCCTGTGTATGTAATAACCACGGTGAAATAAAAATTTTTAAATGCATTTCATGGAATTCATAATGAATAATGTGATATTGTGGAAAATTGTCATGCCCCCGTGTTTCGGTTGTCTTATGGTTTCCCTTGTGTTCCAGTTATTTCTGTTCCGCATCCCTTATTCCTCACCACGTCTTTGCTTTTCCCCACAGGGTGGGCGTGATCTTTCCCCATGCACTCCCTAATCACTTCCAGCCCTCAGCAATTTTCACACTCGTTTCAGGTCACATTCTTCACACCCTCCCTGATTAATTCCAGTCAGCACCAGGCTTTAAAGCCACACTTTTTGTTTCTGTCTGCCAGATCGTTGATTTGTTGCCCAGCGTCACTCTTTGCAATCGTGTTAAAACCTAGCCTTGCCCTATTTTCTATACCCCGTTTCCTCTGCACCTTCCTCGGTTTCCTCCCCTCGCACTGTTTCCTTGGCCACAGATTGTTTGTTTGTTCATGTACCTTGTTCAGTGTTTCCCTGTCTGTCGTGCCTAAGTGTGGTCTGCGTTGCGTCTTGTTCCGTGTTCCCTGTTCCCTGTTCTTCCCAATTACCTCCCCAGCTCCAACCTCCCGATCCAGCCCGTCCTACGCCGGCCTCCCAGTCTCCAGCCCAGCTCCGCCACCGACACCGGAGGTATTCCATTCAGCGCCGAGCCAGATTCCGGATTTCCCCTCAACACCCCACAGCCCTGCTCCAAGCCTGCCTGGTTCCTGCCACAGTCTGTTCAGCGCCACGCCAAGACGGGTTCCGGACCTCTGCACCTACCCTCACTGTTCCTGTCCCAAGTCTGCCCTGATTCCTACAATCTCTGTCTGTACTCCAATAAACCCCTTTTGTATTATATCTACTGCTGCCTCTGAGTCCTGCGTTTGGGTCCAGTCCAAGACCGGTTCTTAACAGAAAATGGCCAAATACAAAAGCCTATAGCCTTATGTCAAAAAAGTGGAAAAATGTCCAAACAATTGTAAATGCCATTTAATGTTATAGACTTAAAGGCAATCCTGTGCATGTAATAATCACGGTGAAATAAAAATTTTAAAATGCATTTCATGGAATTTATGATGAATAATGTGATATTGTGGAAAATGGCAAAATACAAAAGCCTATAGCCTTATGTCAAAAAAGTGGAAAAATGTCCAAACAATTGTAAATGCCATTTAATGTTATAGACTTAAAGGCAATCCTGTGCATGTAATAACCACGGTGAAATAAAAATTTTAAAATGCATTTCATGGAATTTATGATGAATAATGTGATATTGTGGAAAATGGCAAAATACAAAAGCCTATAGCCTTATGTCAAAAAAGTGGAAAAATGTCCAAACAATTGTAAATGCCATTTAATGTTATAAACTTAAAGGGAATCATGTGTATGTAATACCCACGGTGAAATAAAAATTTTAAAATGCATTTTATGGAATTTATGATGAATAATGTGATATTGTGGAAAATGGCAAAATACAAAAGCCTATAGCCTTATGTCAAAAATGTGGAAAAATGTCCAAACAATTGTAAATGCCATTTAATGTTATAGACTTAAAGGCGATCCTGTGCATGTAATAACCACGGTGAAATAAAAATTTTAAAATGCATTTCATGGAATTTATGATGAATAATGTTATATTGTGGAAAATGGCAAAATACAAAAGCCTATAGCCTTATGTCAAAAAAGTGGAAAAATGTCCAAACAATTGTAAATGCCATGTAATGTTATAGACTTAAAGGCAATCCTGTGCATGTAATAACCACGGTGAAATAAAAATTTTAAAATGCATTTCATGGAATTTATGATGAATAATGTGATATTGTGGAAAATGGCAAAATACAAAAGCCTATAGCCTTATGTCAAAAAAGTGGAAAAATGTCCAAACAATTGTAAATGCCATTTAATGTTATAGACATAAAGGGAATCATGTGTATGTAATACCCACGGTGAAATAAAAATTTTAAAATGCATTTTATGGAATTTATGATGAATTATGTGATATTGTGGAAAATGGCAAAATACAAAAGCCCATAGCCTTATGTCAAAAATGTGGAAAAATGTCCAAACAATTGAAAGAGCCATTTAATGTTATAGACATAAAGGGAATCATGTGTATGTAATACCCACGGTGAAATAAAAATTTTTAAATGCATTTTATGGAATTTATGATGAATAATGTGATATTGTGGAAAATGGCAAAATACAAAAGCCTATAGCCTTATGTCAAAAATGAGGAAAAATGTCCAAACAATTGTAAATGCCATGTAATGTTATAGACTTAAAGGCAATCCTGTGCATGTAATAACCACGGTGAAATAAAAATTTTAAAATGCATTTTATGGAATTTATGATGAATAATGTGATATTGTGGAAAATGGCAAAATACAAAAGCCTATAGCCTTATGTCAAAAATGAGGAAAAATGTCCAAACAATTGTAAATGCCATTTAATGTTATAGACTTAAAGGCAATCCTGTGCATGTAATAACCACGGTGAAATAAAAATTTTAAAATGCATTTCATGGAATTTATGCTGAATAATGTGATATTGTGGAAAATGGCAAAATACAAAAGCCTATAGCCTTATGTCAAAAAAGTGGAAAAATGTCCAAACAATTGTAAATGCCATGTAATGTTATAGACTTAAAGGCAATCCTGTGCATGTAATAACCACGGTGAAATAAAAATTTTAAAATGCATTTCATGGAATTTATGATGAATAATGTGATATTGTGGAAAATGGCAAAATACAAAAGCCTATAGCCTTATGTCAAAAATGTGGAAAAATGTCCAAACAATTGAAAGAGCCATTTAATGTTATAGACATAAAGGGAATCATGTGTATGTAATACCCACGGTGAAATAAAAATTTTTAAATGCATTTTATGGAATTTATGATGAATAATGTGATATTGTGGAAAATGGCAAAATACAAAAGCCTATAGCCTTATGTCAAAAATGAGGAAAAATGTCCAAACAATTGTAAATGCCATGTAATGTTATAGACTTAAAGGCAATCCTGTGCATGTAATAACCACGGTGAAATAAAAATTTTAAAATGCATTTTATGGAATTTATGATGAATAATGTGATATTGTGGAAAATGGCAAAATACAAAAGCCTATAGCCTTATGTCAAAAATGAGGAAAAATGTCCAAACAATTGTAAATGCCATTTAATGTTATAGACTTAAAGGCAATCCTGTGCATGTAATAACCACGGTGAAATAAAAATTTTAAAATGCATTTCATGGAATTTATGCTGAATAATGTGATATTGTGGAAAATGGCAAAATACAAAAGCCTATAGCCTTATGTCAAAAAAGTGGAAAAATGTCCAAACAATTGTAAATGCCATTTAATGCTATAGACTTAAAGGGAATCATGTGTATGTAACACCCACGGTGAAATAAAAATTTTAAAATGCATTTCATGGAATTTATGATGAATAATGTGATATTGTGGAAAATGGCAAAATACAAAAGCCTATAGCCTTATGTCAAAAAAGTGGGAAAATGTCCAAACAATTGTAAATGCCATTTAATGTTATAGACATAACGGGAATCATGTGTATGTAATACCCACGGTGAAATAAAAATTTTAAAATGCATTTTATGGAATTTATGATGAATAATGTGATATTGTGGAAAATGGCAAAATACAAAAGCCTATAGCCTTATGTCAAAAAAGTGGAAAAATGTCCAAACAATTGTAAATGCCATTTAATGTTATAGACTTAAAGGGAATCATGTGTATGTAATACCCACGGTGAAATAAAAATTTTAAAATGCATTTTATGGAATTTATGATGAATAATGTGATATTGTGGAAAATGGCAAAATACAAAAGCCTATAGCCTTATGTCAAAAATGTGGAAAAATGTCCAAACAATTGTAAATGCCATTTAATGTTATAGACTTAAAGGCAATCCTGTGCATGTAATAACCACGGTGAAATAAAAATTTTAAAATGCATTTCATGGAATTTATGATGAATAATGTGATATTGTGGAAAATGGCAAAATACAAAAGCCTATAGCCTTATGTCAAAAAAGTGGAAAAATGTCCAAACAATTGTAAATGCCATGTAATGTTATAGACTTAAAGGCAATCCTGTGCATGTAATAACCACGGTGAAATAAAAATTTTAAAATGCATTTCATGGAATTTATGATGAATAATGTGATATTGTGGAAAATGGCAAAATACTAAAGCCTATAGCCTTATGTCAAAAAAGTGGGAAAATGTCCAAACAATTGTAAATGCCATTTAATGTTATAGACATAAAGGGAATCATGTGTATGTAATACCCACGGTGAAATAAAAATTTTAAAATGCATTTTATGGAATTTATGATGAATTATGTGATATTGTGGAAAATGGCAAAATACAAAAGCCTATAGCCTTATGTCAAAAATGTGGAAAAATGTCCAAACAATTGAAAGAGCCATTTAATGTTATAGACATAAAGGGAATCATGTGTATGTAATACCCACGGTGAAATAAAAATTTTAAAATGCATTTTATGGAATTTATGATGAATAATGTGATATTGTGGAAAATGGCAAAATACAAAAGCCTATAGCCTTATGTCAAAAATGAGGAAAAATGTCCAAACAATTGTAAATGCCATGTAATGTTATAGACTTAAAGGCAATCCTGTGCATGTAATAACCACGGTGAAATAAAAATTTTAAAATGCATTTTATGGAATTTATGATGAATAATGTGATATTGTGGAAAATGGCAAAATACAAAAGCCTATAGCCTTATGTCAAAAATGTGGAAAAATGTCCAAACAATTGTAAATGCCATTTAATGTTATAGACTTAAAGGCAATCCTGTGCATGTAATAACCACGGTGAAATAAAAATTTTAAAATGCATTTCATGGAATTTATGATGAATAATGTGATATTGTGGAAAATGGCAAAATACAAAAGCCTATAGCCTTATGTCAAAAAAGTGGAAAAATGTCCAAACAATTGTAAATGCCATTTAATGTTATAGACTTAAATAGAATCATGTGTATGTAATACCCACGGTGAAATAAAAATTTTAAAATGCATTTCATGGAATTTATGATGAATAATGTGATATTGTGGAAAATGGCAAAATACAAAACCCTATAGCCTTATGTCAAAAATGTGGAAAAATGTCCAAACAATTGTAAATGCCATTTAATGTTATAGACTTAAAGGCAATCCTGTGCATGTAATAACCACGGTGAAATAAACATTTTAAAATGCATTTCATGGAATTTATGATGAATAATGTGATATTGTGGAAAATGGCAAAATACAAAAGCCTATAGCCTTATGTCAAAAAAGTGGAAAAATGTCCAAACAATTGTAAATGCCATTTAATGTTATAGACTTAAAGGGAATCATGTGTATGTAATACCCACGGTGAAATAAAAATTTTAAAATGCATTTCATGGAATTTATGATGAATTATGTGATATTGTGGAAAATGGCAAAATACAAAAGCCTATAGCCTTATGTCAAAAATGTGGAAAAATGTCCAAACAATTGTAAATGCCATTTAATGTTATAGACATAAAGGGAATCGTGTGTATGTAATACCCACGGTGAAATAAAAATTTTAAAATGCATTTTATGGAATTTATGATGAATAATGTGATATTGTGGAAAATGGCAAAATACAAAAGCCTATAGCCTTATGTCAAAAAAAGTGGAAAAATGTCCAAACAATTGTAAATGCCATTTAATGTTATAGACTTAAAGGGAATCATGTGTATGTAATAACCACGGTGAAATAAAAATTTTAAAATGCATTTTATGGAATTTATGATGAATAATGTGATATTGTGGAAAATGGCAAAATACAAAAGCCTATAGCCTTATGTCAAAAAAGTGGAAAAATGTCCAAACAATTGTAAATGCCATTTAATGTTATAGACTTAAAGGCAATCCTGTGCATGTAATAACCACGGTGAAATAAAAATTTTTAAATGCATTTCATGGAATTTATGATGAATAATGTGATATTGTGGAAAATGGCAAAATACAAAAGCCTATAGCCTTATGTCAAAAAAGTGGAAAAATGTCCAAACAATTGTAAATGCCATTTAATGTTATAGACTTAAAGGGAATCATGTGTATGTAATACCCACGGTGAAATAAAAAATTTAAAATGCATTTTATGGAATTTATGATGAATAATGTGATATTGTGGAAAATGGCAAAATACAAAAGCCTATAGCCTTATGTCAAAAATGTGGAAAAATGTCCAAACAATTGTAAATGCCATTTAATGTTATAGACTTAAAGGCAATCCTGTGCATGTAATAACCACGGTGAAATAAAAATTTTAAAATGCATTTCATGGAATTTATGATGAATAATGTGATATTGTGGAAAATGGCAAAATACAAAAGCCTATAGCCTTATGTCAAAAAAGTGGAAAAATGTCCAAACAATTGTAAATGCCATGTAATGTTATAGACTTAAATAGAATCATGTGTATGTAATACCCACGCTGAAATAAAAATTTTAAAATGCATTTTATGGAATTTATGATGAATAATGTGATATTGTGGAAAATGGCAAAATACAAAAGCCTATAGCCTTATGTCAAAAATGTGGAAAAATGTCCAAACAATTGTAAATGCCATTTAATGTTATAGACTTAAAGGCAATCCTGTGCATGTAATAACCACGGTGAAATAAAAATTTTAAAATGCATTTCATGGAATTTATGATGAATAATGTGATATTGTGGAAAATGGCAAAATACAAAAGCCTATAGCCTTATGTCAAAAAAGTGGAAAAATGTCCAAACAATTGTTAATGCCATTTAATGTTATAGACTTAAAGGGAATCATGTGTATGTAATAACCACGGTGAAATAAAAATTTTAAAATGCATTTTATGGAATTTATGATGAATAATGTGATATTGTGGAAAATGGCAAAATACAAAAGCCTATAGCCTTATGTCAAAAAAGTGGAAAAATGTCCAAACAATTGTAAATGCCATTTAATGTTATAGACTTAAAGGGAATCATGTGTATGTAATACCCACGGTGAAATAAAAATTTTAAAATGCATTTCATGGAATTTATGATGAATTATGTGATATTGTGGAAAATGGCAAAATACAAAAGCCTATAGCCTTATGTAAAAATAGTGGAAAAATGTCCAAACAATTGTAAATGCCATTTAATGTTATAGACTTAAATAGAATCATGTGTATGTAATACCCACGGTGAAATAAAAATTTTAAAATGCATTTCATGGAATTTATGATGAATAATGTGATATTGTGGAAAATGGCAAAATACAAAACCCTATAGCCTTATGTCAAAAATGTGGAAAAATGTCCAAACAATTGTAAATGCCATTTAATGTTATAGACTTAAAGGCAATCCTGTGCATGTAATAACCACGGTGAAATAAACATTTTAAAATGCATTTCATGGAATTTATGATGAATAATGTGATATTGTGGAAAATGGCAAAATACAAAAGCCTATAGCCTTATGTCAAAAAAGTGGAAAAATGTCCAAACAATTGTAAATGCCATGTAATGTTATAGACTTAAATAGAATCATGTGTATGTAATACCCACGGTGAAATAAAAATTTTAAAATGCATTTCATGGAATTTATGATGAATTATGTGATATTGTGGAAAATGGCAAAATACAAAAGCCTATAGCCTTATGTCAAAAATGAGGAAAAATGTCCAAACAATTGTAAATGCCATGTAATGTTATAGACTTAAAGGCAATCCTGTGCATGTAATAACCACGGTGAAATAAAAATTTTAAAATGCATTTCATGGAATTTATGATGAATAATGTGATATTGTGGAAAATGGCAAAATACAAAAGCCTATAGCCTTATGTCAAAAAAGTGGAAAAATGTCCAAACAATTGTAAATGCCATTTAATGTTATAGACTTAAAGGCAATCCTGTGCATGTAATAACCACGGTGAAATAAAAATTTTAAAATGCATTTCATGGAATTTATGATGAATAATGTGATATTGTGGAAAATGGCAAAATACAAAAGCCTATAGCCTTATGTCAAAAAAGTGGAAAAATGTCCAAACAATTGTAAATGCCATTTAATGTTATAGACTTAAAGGGAATCATGTGTATGTAATACCCACGGTGAAATAAAAATTTTAAAATGCATTTCATGGAATTTATGATGAATAATGTGATATTGTGGAAAATGGCAAAATACAAAAGCCTATAGCCTTATGTCAAAAATGTGGAAAAATGTCCAAACAATTGTAAATGCCATTTAATGTTATAGACTTAAAGGCAATCCTGTGCATGTAATAACCACGGTGAAATAAAAATTTTAAAATGCATTTCATGGAATTTATGATGAATAATGTGATATTGTGGAAAATGGCAAAATACAAAAGCCTATAGCCTTATGTCAAAAATGTGGAAAAATGTCCAAACAATTGTAAATGCCATTTAATGTTATAGACTTAAAGGGAATCATGTGTATGTAATACCCACGGTGAAATAAAAATTTTAAAATGCATTTCATGGAATTTATGATGAATTATGTGATATTGTGGAAAATGGCAAAATACAAAAGCCTATAGCCTTATGTCAAAAATGTGGAAAAATGTCCAAACAATTGTAAATGCCATTTAATGTTATAGACATAAAGGGAATCATGTGTATGTAATACCCACGGTGAAATAAAAATTTTAAAATGCATTTTATGGAATTTATGATGAATAATGTGATATTGTGGAAAATGGCAAAATACAAAAGCCTATAGCCTTATGTCAAAAAAGTGGAAAAATGTCCAAACAATTGTAAATGCCATTTAATGTTATAGACTTAAAGGGAATCATGTGTATGTAATAACCACGGTGAAATAAAAATTTTAAAATGCATTTTATGGAATTTATGATGAATAATGTGATATTGTGGAAAATGGCAAAATACAAAAGCCTATAGCCTTATGTCAAAAAAGTGGAAAAATGTCCAAACAATTGTAAATGCCATTTAATGTTATAGACATAAAGGGAATCATGTGTATGTAATACCCACGGTGAAATAAAAATTTTTAAATGCATTTTATGGAATTTATGATGAATAATGTGATATTGTGGAAAATGGCAAAATACAAAAGCCTATAGCCTTATGTCAAAAAAGTGGAAAAATGTCCAAACAATTGTAAATGCCATTTAATGTTATAGACTTAAAGGGAATCATGTGTATGTAATAACCACGGTGAAATAAAAATTTTAAAATGCATTTAATGGAATTTATGATGAATAATGTGATATTGTGGAAAATGGCAAAATACAAAAGCCTATAGCCTTATGTCAAAAATGAGGAAAAATGTCCAAACAATTGTAAATGCCATGTAATGTTATAGACTTAAAGGCAATCCTGTGCATGTAATAACCACTGTGAAATAAAAATTTTAAAATGCATTTTATGGAATTTATGATGAATAATGTGATATTGTGGAAAATGGCAAAAATATTTTAAATGCCATTTATTGTTATAGACTTAGAGGAAATCATGTTTTTGTAACATCATCAAAGTATTTGAGAACATTTATAATGAATAACGTGATATAGTGGGAAATGCTATTGAAAGGAAAATAACAGAATACGAAAACCTTTAATCTTATGTCCATAATGTGGTAAAATGTCTTTTTATTTCCCAGATGGATGGGAAATCATGCTTATGTTAAACCTTCAGTGAAATTAAATACAAATGAGTGAAACATTTAATACAGCCACACGTGAGCAGACAGACACTCTCCAATCTTCAATCTGCCTTGATGTCCCATAGTGCATCAGGGGCACCACTCTTCTTGGATCACCGCCAGCTGCTCCTGCGGACTGTCCTCAATAATCATCACCTCCGACGCACTGCCCAACCACAGCCTGGGCTTCAGCCTGTCGTCCAATCACTGCTGGCCTCGTTCTTGGGTACCTTGTGGAACTGCTAGGGGAGAATTTTGTCCACAGTGGTTGTGTTTAACCCTCCAGCATGTATGCAGTTCCTATCCTGGAACAGCAGGTGGCAGCATTGTGTCAGAAGTGTGAGCTTGGGTCAGGCTCTGGGAGAAGCAGATGAGCACAACCCTGCAGTAGCACACACTTACATAACATCATAACATCACATCACATAATGAGGAGAATGGGCCGTTCAGCCCAACAATGCTCGCCATTTTCCTGACTAAATTAGTGCTCTGATTACCTACAGACTAGATAGTATCTAAGACTTTATCAAGCCTAGTCTGGAAAAACCCCAGAGTTTCTGCCTCTACTCTGTGACCCAGGCTATTCCACACATTGACCACTCTCTGCGTGAAAAAATCCTTCCCAATGTCTGGACAGAATTTACCTTTCACTAATTTCCATTTATGTCCCCCCTCGTTCTACAAGCTGAGCTCGCCCTGAGGAATCTCTTGCGGTTCACTTTGTTGCGCGATAATGAAGTGCTCCCTGACACTAGCCCAGGAGGTCAGCGAAAGGCCCATTTCCATGAAGATCAGGTCCTCCCACAGACGGTGAATTCATTATCGTTCCCATCTAACGATGGGCGGGGGCGGGGGGGGGGGGCCACGATAGGATCCCAGAGCCTCCTGCTGCGCGGCTCTGTCGCGGGGGCGGGGGATAGGACCCCAGAGCCTCCTGCTGCGCGGCTCTGTCGCGGGGGCGGGGGATAGGACCCCAGAGCCTCCTGCTGGGCGGCTCTGTCGCTGTCGACCTTTGACCTGCGGGGAGCTGGGCGAGGGCTGACTCACCGGCGGCTGTGGCGGTGGCGGGGACGCTGATGATAACAGCCATAACTCACAGCTCTAGTGGCCTGAATGACACTCAGCGTTCGCTGGGAGCGCTTCGGCAGCTCGCAGCAGCACAGAAAGCTCTTGAGGTCTCAGCCGAATGGAGAGATGCACCGGCCAACAAGATGGAGTTTTTTTCATCATTTTTACCATGAAAGTATTTTTTTACAGTTTTACAGTTTTGATGTTGAGTTGTATTATTCAAATGCTTGAGAAGCATTCTTGCCCACGCCACACAAAATCAAAACAGAAAACTAGTGTTTGGGTCGAGCTGCCCTGTCTGCTTGGTAGCCAGCACTATTCAATAATAGTTCCAGTTTGCCGGGGGAGGGGGGGGGGGGGGGTCAAGGGGCGGGGGGGCATGAGAAGGAGGTGGACGTGGCAGCCCACACTGCTTGTCACACGGAAAAGGCCAACACATTCCTCATGATGCTGAACTTTGACCTTTGTCATGATCTTGCTGTTTTTTTTCCTACTCAAAATCAATGCATTCATGCATTTTAATGGGGGAGCTGCAAAGGTTCAGAAATGACTCTGAAGAGCTTCAGTCATTCCCAGGGCCTCTGAACACAATAAAATTAAACACGGCAACAACCAATGGATTGCAAAAAATCAATGTGTGTGTGCACGTGCGTGCGTGTGTGTGTGAGTGTGTGTGTGTGTGCCTGTGTGTCTGTGTGCCTGTGCATGTGTGCGTGTGCGTGTGCGTGTGTGCGTGCGTGTGCGTGTGCGTGTGCGTGTGTGCGCGTGTGTGTGAATGTCTGTGTGCGTGTGCCTGTGTGTCTGTGTGCCTGTGCATGTGTGCGTGTGCGTGTGCGTGTGCGTGTGTGCGTGTGTGAGTACGTGTGTGTGTGTGTGCCTGTGTGTCTGTGTGCCTGTGCATGTGTGCGTGTGCGTGTGTGCGCGTGTGTGTGAATGTCTGTGTGCGTGTGCGTGTGTGTGTGTGTGTGTGCATGTGTGCGTGCATGTGTATGTGTGCCTGTGCGTGTGCATGTGTGCCTGTGCGTGTGCGTGTGTGCGCGTGCATGCGTGCGTGTGTGTGTGTGTGTGTAGGGGGCAGCTGCAGTGATGGATGGGCTCTGTCTGAGGTGCTGATTGTAGTGGTGTCGGTGTTCTCCCTGGTGAGGAGTAAAGCAAGCAGGCGCTGACTCGAGGGACGGTGCGCGCATAGCATTCCTTTTCACAGCCGCTACCACGGCAACCCCCGGGGGCTCCACCTGTTACCAAACACACCTCAGCAGCGTGAGCAGCCAGGTGTGTCTGCGCGAAGTTTAGCCGGTCCACTGGAGACCTGAGATACAAGCGCAGCAGAGTGAAACAGTCTGCCTGAGCGGAACAGCCTGGAACAGAGCGAAGCAGAACAGAATAGAACACAATAGAGTAAAATTTAATAAAAGTGAACTGAACAGAATAAAACAGAGTAAAATTTAATTAAAGTGAACTGAGCAAAATAGAACAGAGTAAAATTAAACGCAACTGAACAGAATAGAATAGAGTAAAATAGAATAAAAGTAAACTGAACAGATTAGAATACAGGAAAATAGAATAAAAGTGAACTGAACAGAATAGAACAGGGTAAAATAGAATAAAAGTAAACTGAACAGAATAGAACAGAGTAAAATTAAATGCAACTGAACTGAACAGAATAGAGTAGAATAGAATAAAAGTAAACTGAACAGATTAGAATACAGGAAAATAGAATAAAAGTGAACTGAACAGAATAGAACAGGGTAAAATAGAATAAAAGTAAACTGAACAGAATAGAACAGAGTAAAATTAAATGCAACTGAACTGAACAGAATAGAATAGAGTAGAATAGAATAAAAGTAAACTGAACAGAATAGAATACAGAAAAATAGAATAAAAGTAAACTGAACAGAATAGAACAGAGAAAAATAGAATACAATTGAACTGAACAGAACAGAATAGAGTAAAATAGAATAAAAGTTAACTGAACAGAATAGAATAGGGTGAAATAGAATAAAAGTGAACTGAACAGAATAGAATAGAGTAAAACTGAATAAAAGTGAACTGAACAGAATAGAATAGAGTAAAATAGAATAAAAATAAACGGAACTGAACAGAATAGAATATAATAAATTAGGATAAAAGTAAACTTAAGAGAATAGAATAGAGTAAAACAGAATAATAATGAACAGAACAGAATAGAATAGAGTAAAATAGAATAAAAGTGAACTGAACAGAACAGAATGGAGTAAAACACAATAGAGCTCAGTTTATTGGTCTCAGAGTGGGGACCTGTAAAAATAATAAAACTGAGCAGCACAACTCAGAGCTCCAGGTGCAGAAAACACCCCACGGGTGTGTGTGTGTGTGTGTGTGTATGGGGGGGGGGGGGGTGTCCTCATGTTTGAAACAGTTTTAAATATTTTACAAAATATAAAATGGGGACCTTCAAGTGGATAGAGAGAGAGACAGAGACAGGAGGTGGGGAGAGAGAGAGAGAGGAGGGGATAGAGAGAAGGGGGAGAGTGAGAGAGAGAGAGAGAGCGAGAGAGAGAGAGAGAGAGAGAGAGAGAGAGAGAGAGCGAGAGAGAGACTGCATT